>NC_041382.1:688114362-688198202 GCF_002162155.2 Triticum dicoccoides
GGGGGGAGGGGTGGTGGGAGGGGTAGGCAGAGGCCTAACTATAGAGGTAGAACGACTCGTATATGTGTTGAGAAGGAGAGACCCAGCTATGTCTTGAGGGAGATAGGTCGACGTCCATACATAACTGAAGGACGGGAAATATGCTGGGACAGAGAGAGAGAGAGAGAGAGGAGGGAGAGAGGGAGGGAGAGGGAGGGAGAGGGTAGAGTGTTGGATGGGTGATGGAGTTGCTTCTCGAAGATGGTGGGAGAGGCCTACTAGACAAACTGAGGGTGGAACTGCAATGTTATAATTAAGAGTGGGGATGTGTTTCTGTGTGTGCCTGTGCGTGATAGATCTGTCGGGACGCATCCATGGATGATGAAGGGGGACCATGTGTTTGGTAAGCAAACTTAACTAGATTGGTAGATCAATTGTTGTTTGTCGGAGGAAGGGAGATACACAACTAATGAGGTAGATCGATTGACGTGTGGGTAAAAACGAGTTATAAGGACCTAGCTAGCTATATGTATAGCAAGAGATCGGTCGGTGTACGTCCATTTGTTAGAGGCAAATAAGGCCCAGCGAGACGGATAGACAGAGAGAATGGAGCTAGGAGGTGGTGTGAGAGGCCCAACTACTAGCTAGATAGGGGGAGGAGTGTGTGGTTGTGAGAGCGATGAAAAGAGGGGCGAGAGTTTACACGTGTGTCTGACCGTATGAGAGACACGAGGCAAGGACACATAAAGGAGGAGATTGAAGGTGTGTTTGTATGTTGTAGGCAGGCGGTTTATCGATCGGTGTGTGTCGGAAAGGAGTTGTGGAGACTCTGGGAGAACGACCTAAAGAAAAAATGAATGTGCCAGGTGGATAGGATGCCGAGGGAGGGGGAGGGCGAGGAGGGCATGTGCATGCACGAGAGAAAGTTAGTGGTAGCTACAAAGGTTAGAGGATTGTGTGGGTGTAAGAGACTAACAAAGATCATAATTTTATATGAAAGCGGATTCATATATTTGAATAGGAGATCATAGTGTTTTAAACATTGCATGCATGAATATAGCGGTGATACACGTGCTGTGCACATGTTATACCATAATGTGATAATGCATGGCGTTTGCAACTCACAGCTAAATGCCGAACAATCTAAACCATACTATACATCAAACAATCTCACATTTTATTTGAATTTGTGATAATGTGTGGCGTTCACTACTTACAACTAAATATCAAACAATCTAAACAATACTATATATCGAACATTCTCACATTTTATTTGAATTTGTGGTAATGTGTGGTGTTTGCAACTCACATCTAAATACTTGTAGGCGTAGGGGGCGGGGCACCATACATAATGTGATAAACACATTATACATATGAGACATGGTTTAAATTATGAAGATCTAGCTAGAGCTAGAAATGCAATGTGATGTGAAATCAAAATAAAGTGGATTCAAAAAATCTAGTTGGAGTTCATATAGGAGTACACATAGTTCATATGTAACTCGAGACTAATCATGTGGTGTGCTGTGAAGATAATACACAAACGATGGTTTAACTTGACAATAATGATGATTTTAGATCTTATTAAAACAGAGAAATGAATTCAAATGCTTTGACTTCACAACAATCATTACTGTAGATCTTATTCAAACAGAGAAACGAATTCAAATTTAGTTCATATTGAAGCGGTACTATATACGTTTGGAATGCACTAAAACGTTCATTTGAGTAGTAGGTTGCATGCCTTATACACGTAGCGAAATATTTTAATTGAACATAACATGAATTCAAAGTTTTAAATGACATTTGTAGGGCGCATTGATTTGGGACAGTACACGTTAGGCTTGTCCGGAAATTTCAACCCGCGCCTTGTTAGCCCGAAATATTTAAGATATATCTTTGTCTCGTTGTACTCCGACAACTCCCTCCATGTCAACCCGCGCCTTGCTATTCCGAAATTACAACGTGTGCGAAAACTCCCACCTCCTGTGAAATCCAGACACGTGAAATGCCCGTTGTACCCCTGAACCGATAGAACCGCCTCAAATCGGTGGGGGTACTTTCGTAACTTACCCCACATTTCGGACAAGTGCGTCTCTAAGCCATGGTTCCCCACTGCCATCCCATCCGCCCACCCATTCGTACACAGAGGCCGTGAAAACCCGCGACGAAACCCCACACCATGCTCCGTCCGCCACCCAGCCGGAGCCTCTTCCCCGACGATGTCGTCCACAGCAACACCTCGATGTCCCTCATCCACCATACTGGATGAGGATCCGTCATCAATCTAATCGTCCTGCCGGTTCAGCCACCCTGTCCTCCACCTCCAAGGAGCTGCCTCGACGTTCCCCTCATCTTTTGCGCCACCTCGATTGCCACACCGTCGTATTCACCTGCACCACCGGAAGAGCATCATCATCACCGTTTCCTCGGATGAAGCTGCAGCCTAATCGGCGCCACCAAAGAGGTTGTACACTAATCGACGCATTTTCTTCTTGATTCGATCTCACGGTGCTGCCGACGCTCGGTCCCGAGCCGACACGGCACGGCTCCATCCATGGCGGCGTCGCCGGCCACTTCCTCCACGGTGTCGCTCCCTCGACGGCGACGTCCACGTCAGTAGGACCTGCTGCTGCTTTAGCTCTCGCTCGCGCTGCTGCTCTGCTCTTGCTCTCGGTCCCCTGCCTGGTCTGCTCTTGCTCGCACTGCTGCTCTCGCTCTTGCTCTTGCTTGCAATGCTGCTCCAATTTAGCTACACTTCAGTCGACTGAATCGACCTTTGGGTCAGTCGATTTTCAGGTGGTGGGGGGCTCGCCGGGGTGAAGGAAGAACCAGCCGCAACGGGGAGGGGGGCTCGTCGGAGAGATACCCCACTATCTATCTTAGGGTTCAGGATGAGGGCGGTGGTCACCGGCGGTGGCGGGGCGTTGGCGGGGCGGTGGCGTGGGGATCGCCGAAGAAAAAGCTCGGCACGGGGTGGCCTAGAGGGATGGCCGGGGAGGCGGCGGACCGGCGGTGGGGAGTGTTTTCGAGGCGGACGGGTCGGCGCATCGCCGGCCGCGGGCGGCGGGGGCTGCTGTTTGGCCGGCTCAGGGGGGTGGACGTTGAAGATGAACCACATGCCCTTGATTTCGAATCCAACGGCTGCAAAATCGACTGACCAGAGATGAAAAAGTCAGTCGACCGACGTGTAGCCTCACCTTGCTAATGCATTCAGTTTCGGCAGCAAAATTCAGTTTCGACAGCAAAATTCAGTTTCGACAGTTAAGTTTAGTTTCGACAGCTAAGTTCAGTTTCGACAGTTAAGTTTAGTTTTTACAGTTAAGTTCAGAGATGAGCGGCTGATGTATTTTACATGTAGCACTTTGTGGTTATGTATTTTACGTCATGTATTGGAGATGCTATTAGAATTCCACTCAGGTTAACGTTGTTCGTTGTCTCTCTTGTCCTGCTTCAGCCTCGGCGTCGTACAACTCACCGGAGCTGCTCCAACGACGAAACCCTCCATCACAGCGGAGCAGTACCTCGGGCTCCATCTCCAGACGCCTAAGATCTTCTTCCCCTCCTCCGACAGCCAAGTAAGCCGGAGCATCCTCACCGGCCAACCAATCACGCTGAGATCGACATGGCTTCGCCAAAGAGGTTCTACACTTGTTGCATCTATTTTTTACTCTACATGTTATATATATTGTCCACTGAGCACATGGATTTGTTCCTTTAGTGTCTCCTTGAAAGAAAAAACGTAGGAATTTTAATTTTCACTTGTCCTCCTTTTCAAATTCCTATTCATGAAGCACAAGACTAAGAGATAGTAGCATAATTGCATTATAACTGTACATTTTCTTGTGGTTTGACTTAATGTCACCATGCTTCTTTGCATCCTGTGATCTTCCAATTGTTGTGAATCAAACACCCAGATTGGCAGAAATCCTGTGTTTTTAAATTCTCTGTTTTGCACGTGCATTCCTATCCTATTCCTGTCTATTTCCTATCCCTGCATTGTTGGAATCCTCCAATTCAAACGAGCCCTTACAGAATTACTTCTCTTACAGATAGTTGTCAAAGAAAACCTTGCGTGGTTTGTCCCGCTCCTGCTGCGACGTCGTCCACCCCAGCTCAGCTGCTCCAACGACAGAAGGGTCCAGCACAGCAGGGATTCGGCCTCCAGACTGTCTTTCGCTGCCTCAGATCTTCTTCCCCGCTGCTGGCAGCCATGAAAACTGCACTACCATCATCAACCGAGCAGATGACCTCGAGGACTACACGGGTCCGCAAGAGAGGTCTCACTCTTTCGTGTCTGCTTACGTTATGCATCGCTTAATATTACATGCTACTTTATCGTCCTGTTCACCGATTAGACTCTGAGTCAGCTCCAAACTAATGGTCAAACTTGAGTTTTTAAATGGTTGTGGGGTACATATCGGGGCCTCTATCAATAGTATCTATCTACTATCTGGTTAATCTCCGGTGTCTACTATGAGTTTCATGTTGGGTGGGAAACAAACAGTAAAGAAGCCATTATCTGTATTTTTTAACTGAAGCCATTATCTGCTTGCTATTATTGGTTTTGGGTCTACCCACAGGTTGCTACCATCACTCTGGATTTCTGCATGCACTCCTTACATAATCTCACTATGTTTTATTCCTATGCATGACAGTTATTGTAAACAACGGAACTGAACATGTAGAGCAAAAGAGACAAGCCTTTCGTGGCAATAAAATTTCATGTAGACGTCGCTCCATGGTAGGCGCAAAGGCAGCCCCCCTCCATGCATTTCGGATTGTAATCGAGAGGAAGATATCTGTTCTGAGGGGGATTCCGAAGGAGAAGACAACTCCTATTTACCCCCTGAGGTCTTCGCTCTAACTTGGCATGCTGATGTTGGTTATATCATGCATATGGTGTCTTGCATTGCTTACTTTATACATCAAATATGTCATCTGCTTAGTTTAGACATCCTTTGTGCGAATGCCATCTGTTTAGTTTATTCATCGTTTATGTGAATTATGCAACGCCATCTTGTTTAGCCAGGCATCATATATGTGAATTTTGCAATGCCATCCTGCTTAGCCAGTCATCTTATATGTAAATTATATCAGGGCATCCTTTTTTTGGTTACATATTACATTTGTCAAAAATGTTATTACATTCAACTGCTCTTCGTGTGCATCAGCCATTTGACACGGTGATGGCAAATTCTGGAGTGAAAACAAGGTCTTCAGAGCAGACTATGCTATCCGACGAAGCGCATATCTCGCTGGTTACGGATAGCTCCTCAGAGGAGGATTCAGAGACAGATGAGTAGTCCTATCCCCCCCCCCCCGAGGTGTATGCTCTAACTTGGCAGGGTTATGTTGCTCATATCGTGCGTATGGTGTCTCGCATTGCTATGTCATTTGATTAGTTTAGACGTGCTTTGTGTGAATGCAACCTGTTCAGTATCTAATTACCATATATGTGAATTATGCATTGCCATCTTGTTGCAAGACATTATATATGTGAATTATGCAATGCTATCTTGTTGCAAAGGCATTATATATGTGAATTATGCAATGCCATGTTGTTTAGCCAATCATCATGTATGTGAATTATATCATGCTATCATTTTTTTGTATTACGTGTTCCATTTGTCAACAACGTTTGTATATTCAACTACTCTTCCTGTGCCATTTGAAGCGGTGATGGAAGTATCTGGAGTGAAAACAAGGTATTCAGAGTAGACAATGCTACCTGCTGAAGCAGACATCTTGCTGGTTACAGAGAGCTCCTCAGAGGAGGATTCAGAGACTGATGACCAGTCCTATTTTCCCCCTGAGGTCTATGCTCAAACTTGGCAGGGTTATATTACCCATGTCATGCATGTTGTCTTGCATTGCTTAGTTTTTACATCATATATGGATTGCATCTGCTTACTTGCTTACTATATAAATCATATATTTGAATTATATCATGCCATCATGTTTACATAGTACATACACATCATCTATCTGAATTATGGCATGGCAACCCATTTAATAAAGACATCATATAGTTATATCATCTCATCCTGTTTAGTGTTTACAGTCATCATATTTTGAATTATGGCATTCTATCCGTGAATGTATGTGAATTATGGCATGCCAACCTATTTAATAAACACATTATATAGTTATGTCATGTCATCCTGTTTACATAGTCTCATATTTTGAACTATGTCTTTCCATCTTTTTTAGTTAGCCATCATAATGTGAAATTGTGTCATGCTATCCTGTTTAGTTAGCCATCATATATGTGAAATTGTGTCATGCTATCCTGTTTGGTTAGACAACATAAATATGAATTATTTCATGCCCTCTTTTATTCCCCACTATCCATTGCACCTGTCTATCATACATGTCTATACTTTCAATTACTTTTCTTGTTTATCAGCCATTTGAATTGGAGAGCGTGATGGCAGTATCTAAGGGAGTAACAACACGGTCTTCAGAAAATATAGTGCTACCAGTTGATGCAGATAGAACCACGGTTGTACTTGCCCAAGGACCAGATCCACCGCACATAACCCAGACTCTCGCAGATTGTACCCCTACCCAGTTGGACAGAGAACCAGCTACACCCCTTCTAACCCCAACCCCGGCAGATAGTAACCCAGTTCCAGTTGACACAACACTGTCTCCACCACAAAGCACCCAAACGCGAGTAGTTAGTAAGGGAACTGCAGTGCCCAAAGCACCAGGACCACCACTCCGAATCCCAACTCAACGCTTAAAGGAGAAGAAGATTTGTTCTCAGGTCAGGCTCTGTAGCTATGGTTCATACTCCTTTGCTTTTGCATGATTGTATTTACTCATACCAACTATTTTCAAATTTGAAGGATGCAATTGAAACTCCAATGGCGCAACAGGTATGTTTTAAACTTGTTTCTTCAACTAGTTTGCTGTTGTAACCTGCTCTATGTTGATTTCAGTTTCAATTGAATAAACAGTTATGTTCTCATGTCATGCACATTACAAGTGTTGTTATTGCTCTATAGTTACCCACACTTATATTCTATCTATTCTGCATTGTCTTGAACAAATATTATTTGAACTGTGTCTCTATCTTGATTTGGCAACAAAAACTAGAATGATATAGACTATAAAGTGACCATGGTACATAGATATATGTTTCTTTCATGCTGTTATCCTGTCCACTTTACTACTAAACTCATTTACCAAAATGAGTTTCATATACAACATGGTAAACATGTGATGTGTCTGCTTGTTTCTCTTTTACAATGCGGACAAAATATTGGAAAACAGTACTGCGTTATCCAATGGTAAAGAAAGTATGCATATAAGGTTCAAGATAGTGAGACATCCCTGTTGGTCTCCAAGAAAGATGATAAAAACTATCTTGACGACAGTGAGGGAACCCAAAAGTCCTGTCTTGATGTAGTGTTCGAGTTACTGGCCACTACTGCTGGCACAAGCTCTTCGAGCTCGCTACCTGAATCAGTTCGTCTTCTTGAGTCTCAACTTCAAGTTGAAAGATATCGATCAGATGTGCTGCGACAGGAAGCTGAAGGACTAAGGAAGTCCCTGCAGAATTCAGATGCATATTTTCTGGTGCAACAGCAAGCGCAGGAGGATTTAAGCGCCAAACAAGAGAAAGTTAATAAGCTTGCTAAGCATCTTGCCAGCATTATGGGTACCCAGGATATTGTTTCTTGAGATCTTCTGAAGTGGTTTCAGTTCTGGATTTTTTTTGCTGCGGCGTTTATTTGCGCTGGTCGCCAACTTTGACAACCAGTGTATATGATATGCTGCTTTGTTCCCTATATTTGCACTGGTGGCGAACTTTGATGCCGAGTGGATGTAATATGTGTAATATCCGTGATAGCCTAGCGTTAGTTGCTTGCGTATTTATTTCCTTGTTGTCTTGTTTATTTGTTTGCTTGTAGTCATTGCAGTTCTTTTTCCGCGGTTAGCTAGTGGCTGCAATAACCTATTTTTTAAAACTAGGCCACAATAACCATGGGCTAATATTTACTGTAGTGACACTGGCCTCCTACTGGCCGTAGAAATAGTGGGACTTCTACGGGCCGTAGAAACAGTGGGCCTTCTACGGGCCGTAGAAACAATGGGCCTTCTACGGGCCGTATTATCAATGGGCCTTATACGGGCCGTATAATCGATTGGCCAAACATGGGCCAAACAGACCGCATTATGGCCGTAAACGGACTAGAGATGGAATCGTTCGTTCATGGGCCGACCATAATGGGCCATCGTTAATAGGTCGTATTTGATGACGCTATGAAATCGGCCCAACGTATTAATGGACCACAAACGGGCCGACTGTAACCACGGGCTGAATTTGGCCCACAAGCAGAAAATGATAGTAACGGGCCGTAAGTAAACGAATGCTGGAAATGAGCCCAAGAATAAATGGACTCTGAGAAGGCCAAAAGATAACATGGGCTGGAAACGGCCCAACGGAATAACGGGCCATTAATGGGTATAAAGTGATACATTGTTCATTACGGGCCAGTTTCACCACGGGCCGTTGATGGGTGTAAAGTGATACACTGTTCATTACGGGCCAGTTTCACCACGGGCCGTTAATAGGCCAAGAGTTACATAGGGCCTCATATGGGCCGAAAGACGTCATGGGCCATACATGTGCCAGAAGTGAAAATGGGCTGGAATCATATTGGATGGCCCAGATGACGCTACTGGGCCTAATTCGGATAGGGCATAATGGGCCTTGGGTTAGCGGGCTGTAAATAGACTATATTCGAACAGGCCGTTAACAGGATTTCCATGGGCCGGCCCGCCAGCTTTTGACCAAGTCAAACGGGCCGGCCTTTTCATAGGAATGGGCCTCTGTTGGGCCGTGCCACATGTCGATGTATCATAGGAGCCTATCTGACCCACTGACGAGCTGACACGTGTTTCGTCCGGCCAATAAGAATTTTACACGTGGAAATTTCCCATTGGTCGGGGCTGTTAACGGGTTATCGGATCCAAAACCCGACCCGATAGCTTAACAGCGTTCCGTTACGGTGGATGCCATGTGTCGGTCACCCTTGACGAAAGCACTTCTGTGACGCGCGATTTATCGTCATGGAAGTGGACACTTCCGCGATGATAATTTTGGTAATGTGATGGAACACTTCTACGACAGCACAGGTATGACTATCTTGATTTTGTCATAAATTTGTCATGGATGTACATGCATGACAAAAAAAGTGACCTACTATGACAAACACGTATCATCACGGAAGTGTATTTTTTTGTAGTGATGGTGGGTGTATGATACCGGCAAAAGGTGCGCGGTATTAGAGAGGCTAGCAAAGGTGGAAGGGTGAGAGTGCGTATAATCCATGGACTCAGCATTAGTCATAAAGAACTCATATACTTATTGCAAAAATCTAAAAGTTATCAAAGCAAAGCATTACGCGCATGCTCCTAGGGGGGTAGATTGGTAGGAAAAGACCATCGCTCGTCCCCGACCGCCACTCATAAGGAGGACAATCAATAAATAAATCATGCTCCGACTTCATCACATAACGGTTCACCATACGTGCATGCTACGGGAATCACAAACTTCAACACAAGTATTTCTCAAATTCACAACTACTCAACTAGCATGACTCTA
This sequence comes from Triticum dicoccoides, assembly GCF_002162155.2. Classification (NCBI taxonomy): domain Eukaryota; kingdom Viridiplantae; phylum Streptophyta; class Magnoliopsida; order Poales; family Poaceae; genus Triticum; species Triticum dicoccoides. Next base: position 688,123,961 of record NC_041382.1, read on the forward strand.
ATATCACCATCTCCATATCTCCAAACAATCATCAAGCATCAAACTTATCTTAGTATTCAACACACTCATAAGAGAATTTTATTATTCTTGGATACCTAGCATATTAGGATTTTAAGCAAATTACCATGCTATTTAAGACTCTCAAAATAATATAAGTGAAGCATGAGAGTTCATCTATTTCTTCAAAATAAAACTACCACCATGCTCTAAAATATATAAGTGAAGCACTAGAGCAACCAACAAACTACTCCGAAAGATATAAGTGAAGATCAATGAGTAGTCGAATAATTATGCAACTATGTGAAGACTCTCTAACATTTAAGAATTTCAGATCTTGGTATTTTATTCAAACAGCAAGCAAAGCAAAATAAAATGACATTCTAAGAATGGCAAACATCATGTGAAAAAGCAAAAACTTAGGATCAACCGAAACTAACCAATAGTTGTTGAAGAAGAAAGGCGGGATGCCAACCGGGGCATCCCCAAGCTTAGATGCTTGAGACTTCTTGAAATATTATCTTGGGGTGCCTTGGGCATCCTAAATCTTGAGCTTTTGTGTCTCCTTAATTCCTCTCATATCACGGTCTCCCTAAATCTCAAAAGCTTCATCCACACAAAACTCAACAAGGACTCGTGAGATAAGTTAGTATAAACCATTGCAAAAACCTTATCATACTCTACTGTAGCAAATTACTAAAGTTATTATTCAACATTGCATACTAAATGCCTCTGCATATTTAATAGTCCTATCCTCAAATAGAATCATTAAAGAAGCAAACATATGCAAACAATGCAAACATAACAGCAATCTGCCTAAACAGGATAGTATATAAAGAATGCTACAACATCCATACTTCCCTAGCTCCAAAAATTATGAAAGAAAATTCCCACTGTAGTAAATTTATAAGATCTTAATATGCAAAAGGTTTCAACATTTTATCACATTCTGACTTTTCTAGGGAATTATTGCAACAGCGGTAAACTTTCTGTTTTCAAACAGCAACATGTATACTTGTAACATAGGCATAGTAAAGGCTATCAATGCCACTTTTATTGAAATAAAAGATGCAAAACATTGTTCTAAATAACAGCAAGCAAATCCTAACAAAATAAATTGACGCTCCAAGCAAAACACATATCATGTGGTGAATAAAAATATAGCTCCAAGTAAAGTTACCGATGAACGAAGACGAAAGAGGGGATGCCTTCCGGGGCATCCCCAAGCTTAGGCTCTTGCTATCATTGAATATTACCTTGGGTTGCCTTGGGAATCCCCAATCTTAGGATCTTGCCACTCCTTATTCCATAGTCCATCGAATCCTTACCCAAAACTTGAAAACTTCACAACACAAAACTTAACAGAAAACTCGTAAGCTTCATTAGTATAAGAAAGCAAATCACCATAATCAGGTACTGTAATGAACTCATTCTTTATTTATATTGGTGTTAAACCTACTGTATTCCAACTTCTCTATGGATTATAAACTCTTTTACTAGCCATAGATTCATCAAAATAAGTAAACAACACATGAAAAACAGAATCTGTCAAAAACAGAACAGTCTGTAGTAATCTGGATCAAACGTATACTTATAGAACCCATAAAATTCTAAAATAAATTTCTGGACCTGAGGAATTTATCCATTAATCATCTGCAAAAAGAATTAACTAAATATCACTCTCCAAATAAAAATGGCATCAATTCTCGTGAGTGCTAAGGTTTCTGTTTTTGACAGCATGATCAACAAGACTTTCCCCAAGTCTTTCCAAAGGTTCTACTTGGCACAAACACTAATTAAAAGCATAAAACCACATCTAAACAGAGGCTATATGAATTATTTATTACTATCACATATGCCCATGCGTTGCAACGGGAGTGAAAATTAGCGTGTTCATCAGTGTGGCATGATAGCAACCAGAAGGTATCGCATGGCAGGGAGACGCACATCAAGCTCTAAAAGAAATGCATATCAGTCAGGCATTAATCATGCAAGAAACCCTTAACACGGGTATTAAGGATCAATTAATTCTCCTTATAATCCTACCATCTACACTTAGTTAGCTTTACGCCTCCACACATCCAACTTGTAGCACACTGATTGACCTCGCTACGACACGTGTCCGACTTGTAGCAGTGGCGGTCATCCTTGTTGTGTCCATGTGGTCGGCTTTGCTACGTTGTCCGTATGACTTGTAGTCTTGGCATCATTTATGTAACTGATTTTGCAGCACCGCGGTCCAACTTTCCAATAGAAAAATAATAGCGATGACTGGTGTTACATTGGTGTGCTTCCGGATGTAGCAAGCAATTGTCCTTCCAACATTGTGTTCTGTTTTGAGCAACATCAGCGGGCCTAAAGCTGTTGTGTGTGCCGTTTGCAGCAACAATGCTTGATCAAAAGTTGCATGTAGATTAACCAGGTATTTTTTTCAATAAAGTAAAATTTAATAGCGGCAAAAACACCGAGAAATAAAAACATTCCCTTGCACATTGAAAAGGTTAACATGCCGCCCAAAAATCAAAGTGGAAGGCGGGTCGTTTGCTTCTTTTTTCGTTTTTGAGTAGTTCACGAGTGAGACCCGATTGATCCCATGGAAAGAAGGCAGCAGCATCTCTCGTGTTGCACACATCTTGGGGTTTGTTTTGTTAGTGTGCATTAAGATTCAGCCATCACTCACCGGCTATATATACCACTCTAACTAGGTATCTTATATCTTTTGTTAGTTAGATTCAACCATACCATACACTCCATGGGACATGCAAGCACGTCCCAAGCCTACAATCCAGCCATACTTCCCACATTTCCGTTTAGAGCCAATATTTAATTCTTTCGTCGGGCTCATTCCAAAAATTTCATTTAATTAGAGCCAACCTTAATTCCTTCACTCCCGCACCATACCCTTCCTTGGGCTTGATGATTACTGGACAACTATCCAACATATATAAACTGGTGGATTTTTTAGGATCAAAACGCGTTGGGATAAGTATTCAAGCGAACCCTATCTATCTAAAAAAATATTCACACCTTTTAAATTTAAAAAAATGGTTGTGTTTTGGTATTTGTACATAAATTAAAAAATATTCTGGATTTTCAAAAAATGTTCATGTATTTCAAAGTTGTCCGGAATGGTTTTGTTCTATTTTTTCACAACTAATAAAAGATGTTCAGAATTTCATAAAATGTTCCCGTTTTCACAGATTGTTCACAAATCTTAAAAGGTTCATGTTTTCATTTTCAGGAGTTTCAAATAATGTTCTCGTTTCCAAAATTGTTTGAAAATGTGTTAAAGAATGTGTTTTCAAATTTTGTTTGGGTTTTTCAAAAATTGTTTGGAATGTTTTTGTTCAAAATTTTCACAAGTTTTCAGAATTATTATTGGAATTTCAAAAAAAGTTCCCCTATCCACAAATTGGTCATTTTAAAAAAAATGTTCATATTTCAGTTTCTTTTCCGGAGTTTCAATCTTTTTTGTGTTAGCAGGTTTGGTCGCAAGTTTTAAAAAATGTTTGCGTTTCCATATTTTGTTTTGGAATTAAAAAAATGTTCCTATTTGAAAAAGGTGTTCTAGATTTTAAGAAAATGCTCATGTTTTTAAAAAAATGTTTCCTTTTTAAAATAATGTTTAAAATTTTGTAAAGTGTTTGTGCTTCGCAAAAAAATCTAGATTTTTTTCAGAAAGAGTTGACATATCGAAATTTAAAAAATATCCGTATCTGCGTTGGTGGTTGTTCTTAAGAGTTTTCACTGCTTTATAACCAGTAAAGCTTAGTAGGTGAACTGGTTGGATTGTTTTGTGTGTAATAAGACATCCTGGGTTCGATCCCCACAAGCGCATCTTTTTTTGAAATATATATCATCATAGGCTATCGTTATCTCCATGGGCCGGCCCATACGTTCGAGAAAATCACAGACCACCTACAAATTAACCCCAGCGTCCCATGACGAATGAAAATTAGATAGGTCCCACCGTAAAAGAAAAAAACCACGGGACAAACAATATTATGACCAAACCAAGAATACCTATTCCCTTTAATAGTAGGTATAGACTAAACTGGAACAAAAAGTAAATAACAAGAATAAAATTGGGTTGCCTCCCAACAAGCGCTATCGTTTAACGCCCCTAGCTAGGCATGATGATTTCAATTATGCTCACATAAAAGATAAGAATTGTAACATAAAGAGAGCATCATGAAGAATATGACTAGCACATTTAAGTCTAACACACTTCCTATGCATAGGGATTTTGTGATCAAACAATTTATGGGAACAATAATGAACTAGCATAGGAAGGCAAAACAAGCATAACTTCAAAACTTTAAGCTCATGGAGAGGAAACTTGACATTATTGCAATTCCTACAAGCATATATTCCCCCCTCATAATAATTTTCAGTAGCATCATGAATGAATTCAACAATATAACCAGCACCTAAATCATTCTTTTCATGACCTACTAGCATAGAAAATTTACTACTCTCCACATAAGCAAAATTCTTCTCATTCAGAATAGTGGGAGTATCATAGGAAACTCGAATACTATAAATTGTTTCCATATTAAAAGAGTAATGTTCAGAGAAGGGGTAATCATAATCATGACAAGTTTTATAAATATAATCACTACTTTTTATAGCATAAGTATCATCACAATAATCATCATAAGTAGGAGGCATGCTATCATCATTATAAAGTTGCATATCAAAACTTGGGAGACTAAAATTATCATCTTCATTAATCATAACTTCCCCAAGCTTGGGACAAACATTAATTGCAGCAAATATATTCTCAAAAACATCATCTTCGTCAAACATAGCATCCCCAAGCTTGGGCCTTTTCATATTATAAGCATAATCACTCTCATCATTAATAGTATGGATAGCACCAATAGTATAGCAATTATCATATTTTTCCAAGCAAGTGCCAAAAAGATTTTCAAGATCATAAGAAGTATCATTATCTTCCACAATTATATTTTCATAAGGCACAATAGTAGTAGGAGCAGCACTATTTGGGAGAGATATCTTTTTACCTCTCTTCCTTTTTCTTTTCTTCTTCTTCACCACATCATGTGTGGGTTTAATCCTCTTTTTGGAGCTCCTTATTAATGAGATTGGTTGAATAGGAGGCTCCTCCTCGTTACCTGATTCATCATAAGAAATAATAGGAGGATTTTGGGAAGTCTCTTCCCTTTCATTAGTATTCTCTTCATCTTCTATTTGTTTTCTTTTCTTTATGTAGTTGGCAATATAAGGATTTTCAATGCAATTCACCGCACAATACATATAAATTTCCTCAAGATCAAAACCAAGAAGTTTATAACGGGCAAATTCTGGAAGAAAGTTAGTTATACATTTTATTTCTACATAGTCCATAAGCAAACTAAGTTCATTATAATGTGCAAGGGAAATCAAGTCATCACAATTTTTGGACACGATTAGATCATGAAATAATTTGCATCGGATAGTGAAATGATCATGTTCATTGCAAAGCTCACAAGTATGGCCAAGATAATTTAAATTTTCAGCACATTCATCTAGCTCTTCTTGCAACAATTTAGTTTCTAAGTACTTATGCCTCTTGCAATATCTATCTTCCCTATTTGGTGTGTACTTACAAACCCAATGCACTCCACAAAAATTGTCATGTTTATAGGAGACATTTTCATCATAACTAGTGCAATCATCATTAGCATCATGGATATTCAAAGAATTTGTACTAACAACATCGCAATCATGCTCATCATTCAAATATTTAGTGCCAAACATTTTAGAGATTTTTTCTTCTAGCACTTGAGCACAATTATCCTTTCCATCATACTCATGAAAGATATTAAAAAGGTGAAGCGTATGAGACAAAGTCAATTCCATTTTTTATAGTTTTCTTTTATAAACTAAACTAGTGATAAAACAAGAAACTAAAAGACTCGATTGCAAGATCTAAAGATATACCTTCAAGCGCTAACCTCCCTGGCAACGGCGCCAGAAAAGAGCTTGATGTCTACTACACAACCTTCTTCTTGTAGACGTTGTTGGGCCTCCAAGTGCAGAGGTTTGTAGGACAGTAGCAAATTTCCCTCAAGTGGATGACCTAAGGTTTATCAATCCGTAGGAGGCGTAGGATGAAGATGGTCTCTCTCAAGCAACCCTGCAACCAAATAACAAAGAGTCTCTTGTGTCCCCAACACACCCAATACAATGGTAAATTGTATAGGTGCACTAGTTCGGCGAAGAGATGGTGATACAAGTGGTATATGGATGGTAGATAAAGGTATTTGTAATCTGAAAATATAAAAACGGCAAGGTAAGAATGATAAAAGTGAGCGTAAACGGTATTGCAATGCTAGGAAACAAGGCCTAGGGTTCATACTTTTGCTAGTGTAAGTTCCCTCAACAATAATAACATAATTGGATCACATAACTATCCCTCAACATGCAACAAAGAGTCACTCCAAAGTCACTAATAGTGGAGAACAAACGAAGAGATTATGGTAGGGTACGAAACCACCTCAAAGTTATTCTTTCCAATCAATCTGTTGGGCTATTCCTATAAGTGTCACAAACAACCCTAGAGTTCGTACTAGAATAACACCTTAAGACACAAATCAACCAAAACCCTAATGTCACCTAGATACTCCAATGTCACCTCAAGTATCCGTGGGTATGATTATACGATATGCATCACACAATCTCAGATTCATCTATTCAACCAACACATAGAACCTCAAAGAGTGCCCAAAGTTTCTACCGGAGAATCACGACGAAAACGTGTGCCAACCCCTATGCATAGGTTCCCAATGTCACGAAACCCGCAAGTTGATCACCAAAACATACATCAAGTGGATCAATAGAATACCCCATTGTCACCATGGGTATCCCACGCAAGACATACATCAAGTGTTCTCAAATCTTTAAAGACTCAATCCAATAAGATTACTTCAAAGGGGAAACTCAATTCATTACAAGAGAGAAGAGGGGGAGGAGAAACATAGGATCCAACTATAATAGCAAAGCTCGCGATACATCAAGATCGTGCCAAATCAAGAACACGAGAGAGAGAGAGAGATCAAACACATAGCTACTGGTACATACCCTCAGCCCCGAGGGAGAACTACTCCCTCCTCTCCATGGAGAGCACCGGGATGATGAAGATGACCACCAGTGAGGGATCCCCCCTCCGGCAGGGTGCCGAAACAGGGTCCCGATTGGTTTTTGGTGGCTACAGAGGCTTGTGGCAGCGGAACTCCAGATCTAATCTCTCTTCTGGAAGTTTTAGGGTACGACGATATATATGGGTGCAGGAAGTACGTCGGAGGAGCCACGGGGGCCCCACGAGGCAGGGGGCGCGCCCTAGGGGGGTGGGCGCGCCCCCCACCCTCGTGGGCAACCCATGTCTCCCCTGATGTGCACTCCAAGTTCCCTGGGTTGCTTTCCTTCAAAAAATAACTTCTCCAGTTGATTTCGTTCTGTTTCGACTTCGTTTGATATTCCTTTTCTTCGAAACACTGAAATATGCATAAAACAGCAAATCTGGGCTGGGCCTCCGGTTAATAGGTTAGTCCCAAAAATAATATAAAAGTGGATATTAAAGCCCAATATTGCCCAAAACAGTAGATAATATAGCATGGAGCAATCAAAAATTATAGATACGTTGGAGACGTATCACCCTCCGGTTTATATAGACACCGGAGGGGACTAGGGTTACACAAGGTCGGTTACAAAGGAGGAGATATACATATCTGTATTGCCTAGCTTGCCTTCCACGCCAAGTAGAGTCCCATCCGGACACGAGACGAAGTCTTCAATCTTGTATCTTCATAGTCCAACAGTCCGGCCAAAGGATATAGTCCGGCTGTCCGGAGACCCCCTAATCCAGGACTCCCTCACTCGCCGTCGTCCACCGCCCTGGTGCTCTCGGCACGGCGTGGTCAACGTAGTCAAGGAACGACTTCCATTGGATGTGGACTGTACGTGGAGAGGCTGACAACTGGGTCCACGGCAGCCGCAAGGAAGTGCCTCCTTATTACGCGCAAAATAATTATTCCTCCACCTGACAGCGGGGACCCATCGGACGGCCCACCGTATTTCACGAAAAAAATTGTTCGCCCTGTGACTGTTGGGACCCACGAGCTACATCTTCGCACGCAAGGAAGTGCGTCCGAGAAAAAAACGATTCGCCCCCTGACTGCTGGGACCCATCAGTTACATCTTCGCACGCAAGGAAGTGCGTCCGAAAAAAAACGATTCGCCCCCCGACTGCTGGGACCCACCAGCTACACCTTCGCACGCAAGGAAGTGCGTCCGGGCAAAAAATAAAACGACTCGCCCCCCTGACTGCTCGGACCCAGCAGCTACACCTTCGCACCCAGGGAAGTGCGTCCGGGCAAAAAAAAATGATTCGCCCCCCTGACTGCTGGGACCCGTCAGCTACATCTTCGCAGGCAAGGAAGTGCCTGACAGTCGAGACCCACCTGCCCGAAGCGTACGTAGTTTTGTCATTCTGGTCGCGAACGTGTATGTACATACTGGTCGATGTAGAGGCACGCACGTGTCGTAGTAGAGGCGTGCACATGTCGTAGTAGAGGCGCACGCGTGTCGTAGTGGAGGCGTGCACGTAGCATGTACACGTACGTACAGTGGCCAGGGTGCAAGAAAGAAAATACGGCCACGTATGTGTACATACGGGCAGGGTCTCGAATGCCTACTCGCGCATACGTACGGCCAGGGCTCGTGTACATGGATGGGTCGGAACAGAGAAACATCGTCGTCGTCGTGTTCATGGGGAGGCAACGGAATGAGTCATGTTCATGGGGAGGCAACGGAATGCGTCATGTTCATGGTGAGGCAACGGAATGCGTCATGTTCATCGGGAGGCAACGGAATGCGTCATGTTCATCAGGAGGCAACGGAACGCATGGGAGCCAACCGGCTGGGTCGGAACGAAATGCGTGGTCGTGTTCATCAGGAGGGCTTGGACGGAACAGACGATGGAAACGAGGCCTGGCGTGCCACAAAATGGAGGAAACATACCTCCTACGGTCGAAACGGGGGTCCTGTTGATCAGGAGGGGTGTGGCGTACCGCAAAACGGAGGAAACGGACCTCCTACGGTCGAAACGAGGGTCCTGTTGATCGGGAGGGGTGTGGCGTACTGCAAAACAGAGGAAACAGACCTCCTACAGTCGAAACGGGGGTCCTCTTCATTGGGAGGGGTGTGGCGTACCGCAAAACGGGACTCCACGGGATACTGTACATCTCCACCGTCGACCTCCTTCAGCCTCCACGGGCTCCTGTTCATCCAGCCTCCACCGCGCGCTACTCCACCAGCTACTGTTCAACCACCCCTCCACTGTCTACTGTTTATCCAGCCCTCCACACCATGGGGTCCTGTTCAACCACCCCTTCACGGGCTACTGTTCATCCAGCCCTCCACGCCACGGGTTCCTGTTCATCCAGAGGCAACGCCACCGCTCACTGTTCATCCAAAAAACCCCGCAACACTCACTATTCATCCCAGAGGCAGCATCGATCGGCTTTAGTTAGCAGCAGTAGCGAAGGAATCGCTCAATCGGGTTCAGTTAACAGTCATCGATCGATCGCTCGGGTTCAGTAACGCGTAGCCTACAGTGCAATCGCTCGGGTTCAGTTAGAGCCCAACGCCTCGCTCGGGTTCAGTTAGAGCCAATGCCTCGCACACACGCGCGTACGTGTACGAGAGAAACGCGCATCGCTTGGCCCACGACCTCCCACCGTAACCGGGAACTCCTTGAAATTTTCCTCGCCCTTGCTTCTACCACGGTTTTTTCCGTCATGGATGGCCCAATGAATGTCATGCAGCCGCGTCTCCGGCCCGCCCAGGACGAAAAGCCCATTTTCTGTCATGATTTTTTGTCATAGAAGTAGGAGCCCACCACATCTATGATGATACCGGGTTTTGTCACAATTATCGTCATAGAAGTGTCATATGTATGACAGAAAAAAAAAGTCATTCGGCCCAAAATGTCACAGATGTGTCTTTTTTTGTAGTGTTGTTGACAACTCTAGTGATGAATACTATGATGAAACGTCAATTAATCATGCTAATCAAGATGAAACGAATGACAATGATAAGGAGAAAATTGAGTCTCTAACTAAAGAACTAAACACTCTTAAGTTAGCTCATGAAACTATCTTAGGAGATCATCGAGAACTTTTAAGGACTCATGAAAAATTACGTTTTGAGAAGCTCAATCTTGAGCAAGAGTATGAGTTCTTAAAGGCAATCAATGATGATCTTCGCAAGAAAAGTTCTTCTTACATTGCCAAGCGCTTACTCTTATCCACTTACATGCCTCAAGTCAAGTCTAATAACAAGAACAAGAAGGATTCTTCCTCTAGTAGTAACAATAATCATGCTAAATCCAATATTGTTGCTTCTAGTAGTTCTCTTGATTCCACTAATGATTCTCTTAGCCAAGTTACACTTGAGAAAGAAAATAGCTTATTGAAGGGAATCATAGAGAAAGGTGTTTACAAGAGCCTTGCCGGGAGTAAGCAATTCAAAGAAATTGTACGCAAGCAAGGAAGGCACCGGAAGAATCAAGGTATTGGTTTTGAACGAAAGTTCAATGCCAATGGAGTTGAGTGGGAAGAAGATCAATACCCCAAGACGAAGTTTGTTCCTCAACAAGAGAAGTATGATCCTACTTCCTTCAAAGGGACACAAGCTCAAGATGATCTTCCACCACAAGACCACAAGGAAAAAGGCAAGGACAAGCTTCAAGAGGAAATTGATGCATTTGAAGAAGCTCCTAAGGCCTTGGTCAAGTGGGTTCCCAAGACAAATTCAAGTTCCACTTCATCAAGTACAACTAAAACTCCGAGGATTCCCATCAAGATGGTGTGGATCCCGAAGAAGAAGAACTAGAGAGTTCTTGAGGGTGACTCCGCCAACATACTTCACTCTTATCATTTTGGCAAGAACAAGTGCAATCAACTTCCACATCTTACACTAGTTCAAGGAGTCACAAACCCTCTTGTTGGTAAGACAAGGGAGAAGGTAACCTAATGCTCTCATAGACATCATCTTGTGTGTGCATCACTCTATGTCTATGGATATACTTGTTTGTTCCTTGTGGGACTAACCCATGTATGTATTGAAAGTGCAACTCACTCCAAAAGATAGCTCCGAATGATCTACATCAACTTAGAGCATCCACATCTTCAACACCTACATGAAGTCATCATCGACAAAACCCAAGGTTAGTTCATCCCTCTTAGGGGGTATCTCACATCTAGGGGGAGCTTTACTCTAACAATTGAGTTAAAGCAACTCTAATGGTGTGAACACAACAATGCTTTATGTAAAAGTGGTAACCCCACTTGTGCTTAAATGATGAGTATGATCTATGATCAAATGTTCTCATTTGACTCCTAAGTCAATATACTCATATATAGATGACCTAGTCATCGCCAATTGCTTTATAGATGCTAGAATTGTTTGTGCATGCTTTGCCACATATTTCATTTGTCATTTTATTATGTGAGCATGTTGGTTGCATAATTTACTCATTTGAGGACATCCACTTGTAGTTTTGATTGTTTGGTTTCTTTTTCTTTTTGGCCAAGTGGATGGACAAGAATGCCTACGAACCCCCTCTAGCTATCTATGTTTTTCACGTCTCAAACTCTATTCATGCTGCATCACAAAGTTTGATCAAGTCAGATTCGAACCACTCTGTGCGAGGAGCACTTGGAGTCCCCGATTCGTCATAGACTTAAACTTCCAAAACTTCTTTGTGCGTTTCGGTCTGACCGATTCATCCATCTTGGTCATACCGAGATCACTAAGTCGATCTAGGTTTTCAATCTCGGTGCAACCGATTTGAACTTTTCGGTCACACCGAGTTTTAGTAACTGCTTGCAGTTATGAATCTTGGTGCCACCGAGTTGTTCCACTCGGTCACACCGACAGGGTCAGGCTATATATATCCACGGGTCAAATTTTGGAAACTTTCCGAACCTCCTCGCCCGCACCTAGCCTACTCTGCCTCCCTTGGTCTCCGAATCATCCTCCTCGTCGCCAGCCACCTCCTGTTGCTGGTCTCCGCCGCCATCAACGGGATCATCTCCGCCATTGCCACCGTAGCAAGTTCATCGCCGAACTAGGGTATGGACTTGACCTTTGTGATGTTCCAACTCCGATTCCCCAGCACATTGCTTTGCCATGAATCTTGCCACCTTTGAGATCGTTCTATCCATCGCAAACACTCCGTAGTTTAGTCGTGAATTGAAAATTTAGGGTTAGGTTTCAGCCGAAACCATCTCGGACCGACCGAGTTGATGAAATCAGTTCCACCGATTTGGCTCAGGCCATTGCACATGTGATTCTCGGTCTGACCGAGAATTGCAAATCGGTGTGACCGAGTTCAGCACTTTGTGAAACCCTAGCAGTCTCGGTGCCACCGAACTGTGACTCGGTCTGACCGAGTTCACTAGTTTAGGTTCCAAAAGCTGCTTCGGTATCACCGAGTTTGCAAATCGGTAGATCCGAAATGCTTTCTGTGGAAAACTAAAACTAAGTTTTTAACTCATTCTTTTGCAAAAACCTCTGTACTTTGTGATGCTCATCCACTCTACCTCATCTATAATCTATTCACAGGGTCTGCTGTCAGTGTTTGCATCATGTCAGATCAGAGTGATAGTCAGAACAAGTCAGGGGAGCAGGTTCACTTGAGTGAGGGCTCTAGTCCCTCTAGCAGGTCAGATGATGGAAGCAGGAGCACATCGAGCAATCTGCCAAAGGCTGCCACAAGGGCCAGCAAGAAAAGAACCTCAGAGTCAGAGGATGAGGACTATGTGGCTGAGGAAGAAAAAACCACCTCAAAGAAGAAAGTGCTCTAAAAGGAATATGGCACAACTGCTGCCACCAAGCCAGGGATGAAGCAAAAGGTTCCTGCCAAGAGAGCTCCAATGTCAAAAGCCAGAACATCTACTCAAGAGACTTTGGGATCTGCACCCAAAGAGCAGGCTGTGGTAGAAAAGAAAAGAAAGGAAAGGGTCAAGAAGACCACCGCCAGAGTGCTTGGGAGATCATCAATAATGAAAGACTCTGAAGAAGAGGAAGAGGAAGAAGAAGCGGCACCAGCACCCAAAGTTCAGAAGCTTATGGGAGATGCCATAAGATCAGGGGCTGCTCCATCTAAGCCCAAAGGAACTCCTAAGCCAGCTGCTCCAAAACTCAAAACTGCACCCAAGAGGAGCACCAGGAACATCCCAGCAGCAGAGAAGAACAAGGCCCCAATGCCTGAAGCTGCAATGGAAGCAGAAGATGACTCTGTTGTCTTGAGGAAGTTGAAGCCAAAAATTCTAGATCACAATGATGCTCATCCAGTTGCAGAGAACATGAAAGTCAGGAAGGACTTTGGTCTAAGGCTATGGAGAGAGTCTGATCCATATGCCACCAGGAGGACTGTTGTGGACTACAGGTTCCATACAAAGGAACAACATGACTTCTATGAGACCATCTTACTTGACAAGAAGCCCATAGTGTGTGACATGAGATGGGTCGATTGGTCATTCATTCAGGAAAACGAGGATCACTTCCCTGGTGTATATGACAGCTTCAAGGCTTCTGGAGTTGATGAGTTTGTGGCTCAAAAGCTCACAAAATGGAATGATGAGCTCATCATGCAATTCTACTCCACAGCTCACTTCTACCCAGATGGAATGATTGTCTGGATGTTTGAAGGTACTAGGTACCAGTCAACAGTTGCAGAGTGGGCTAAATTGATCAATGCCCCAGAAGAGAGTGAAGATGACTTGGGTGTCTATGCCAAGAAGAAGAAGGATCACAACACCATGGCACACATGTACAAGGAGATCCCAGATGCTGCTCTTGAGACACACAAGTTTGGATCTGTACATTACCTTCTGTCAGGCTTGCCAACCATCAACTGGATCCTCAGGCACACTCTCTTGCCAAAGTCAGGTGATCACAAGATGATCAGAGGCCATGCAATTAACTTGCTTCACATCTTTGATGTCCCACAGAAGTTCAAAGTCATGAGCCTAATAGTGGAAACTATAAAGAGGACAGTTGCAGATCAGAAGAGGAGTTGTGGGTATGCCCCACAGATCCAGGAGCTGATTAACTCCAAGATGGGCACTGGCACATATCTGCTGGATAAGGAGCACCTACTCATCTACCTAGACTTTGAGGACAACATTGTGTTGATGGATGAAAATGAACCATCTTCTGTGCACGCACAAGCCAAGAAGGAGAAGGCAAGGGCTGAAAAGGTTGCAAAGATGCCAACCACTAAAGAGGCATCTCAGTATCTTCTGAAGAGCACGCATGAACAGCTTGGCTACTTGATTGCCTTCACCCTGAGGATTGAGAAGGGATTGGCTACCCTGACTCAAAACCAGGAGAGCTTGGAGAGGATCGTGGAGCAGAAGTTCTATGACTTAGATGTGAAGGTCACTGAGATCCAGTCAGTCATTGAGAAACTTCAAGATGAAGTGCAGGAGAAGAAGGGCAAGACAACCATTGATGCTTTTGCTAGAGTGCCCAGAGGTCAGAGGTCTGCTGCAGTGCCTGTTCCAGACACCAAAGCTAATTCATCTGCACCAACTACAGCTTCAGTGCCACCAGCTCCAGCACCTACTCCACCAGCTCCATCTACATCTACTGATGCCTTCGTTCTTGGAGTTATGTCTACACCACCACCTAAAGACCAAGCCTGAGTGTCGATCTAGCACTATGCATTTTTTATGAACTTTTTGGTAACTTGTTGCCAAAGGGGGAGAAAATGTATAGATCATAGTAGGCTTCGAGAGAGAGCGTTGCTTTTTATTCTCTCTTTTTGTTTGGTGGTTAAACTTTGTTTATTTGCTTGGTTGAGATACATTATACTTTGTGCTTGCTTGGATGATCATGTGTGTGATCATACGATACCTTAATGCTTGTTGGAGGACATTATCCTTTTTTAATATTCCATATGATCATTCACTTTGCTTGGTGATGAGTGCATGTATTTTAATTATTATCATTTTGAGCGCTCCACCAAGATGTATGTGACAGGGAAGAGTAACCCATGATCCTAACTCTTTGTGCATTTGCAGTCCAAAGCAAATCTTAAACTATGCACAAATTTAGGGGGAGCTCTTGATTTTCACATACTTCTCAAAGCGACAATGTTTTTCACTCTTATTATCATTTGTCGAAGCTTTGATCTATATGCTGTCATCAATTACCAAAAAGGGGGAGATTGAAAGTGCAACTATCCCTAGGTGGTTTTGGTAATTCCTAACAACATATAGATCATTGAGCTAATGCTATTTCAAGATTAATATCTTAGGAAAGCTCAATGATTGGCATGGCATGGATGAGAAAAGTGGACCCCTCAAAATGCTAAGGACAAAGGATTGGCTCAAGCTCAAAGCTCAAGACTCTACATTTTCTATTTTAGTGATCCAAGATCACATTGAGTCTATAGGAAAAGCCAATACTATCAAGGAGGGATGAGGTGTTGCTTAATGAGGTTCTTGCTCAAAATGCTTAGTGATATGCTCCAAAACCCTCAACTAATTTCTCACATCCACATATGACCTAAACCAAAAGTCAAACTTGGCCCCACCGATTCTTCCTATCCGGCGCCACCAAGTTTCAAATGTCATAGCCACTGCCACAAACCCTAGGCAAATCGGTCTCACCGATAGGGATCTCGGTCTCACCGAGATGGGGTTGTAATCTCTCTGTTTCCCTTCGTAACATTTCGGTCTCACTAAGATGAGCGATCAGTCCCACCAAGATTGCAATGTAAACTCTCTGTTTTCCCTTCGTAACGTTTCGGTCTCACTGAGATGAGCGATCGGTCCCACCGAGTTTACCTGACCAACTCTCTGGTTAGCTTATTACCAAAATCGGTCTCACCGAGTTTGTGTAATCGGTCTCACCGAGATGACGTTATGCCCTAACACTAACCATATCGGTCCTACTGAGTTGCATGTCGGTCCCACCGAAAACCCTAACGGTCACTAGCTTTGCTAAATCGGTCAGACCGAGTTTAACCATTCGGTCCCATCGAGTTTGGGAAGTTATGTGTAATGGTTAGATTTTGTGTGGAGGCTATATATACCCCTCCACCACCTCTTCATTCATTGAGAGAGCCATCAGAACGTACCTACACTTCCAACCTATATTTTCTGAGAGAGAACCACCTACACTTGTGTTGAGACCAAAATATTCCATTCCTACCATATGAATCTTGATCTCTAGCCTTCCCCAAGTTGCTTTCCACTCAAATCTTCTTTCCACCAAATTCATATCCTGTGAGAGAGAGTTGAGTGTTGGGGAGACTATCATTTGAAGCACAAGAGCAAGGAGTTCATCATCAACACACCATTTGTTACTTCTTGGAGAGTGGTGTCTCCTAGATTGGCTAGGTGTCACTTGGGAGCCTCTGACAAGATTGTGGAGTTGAACCAAGGAGTTTGTAAGGGCAAGGAGATCGCCTACTTCGTGAAGATCTACTGCTAGTGAGGCAAGTCCTTCATGGGCGATGGCCATGGTGGGATAGACAAGGTTGCTTCTTCGTGGACCCTTCATGGGTGGAGCCCTCCGTGGACTCGCGCAACCGTTACCCTTCGTGGGTTGAAGTCTCCATCAACGTGGATGTATGATAGCACCACCTATCGGAACCATGACAAAAACATCCGTGTCTCCAATTGTGTTTGAATCCTCCAAACCCTTCCCTTTACATTCTTGCAAGTTACATGCTTTACTTTCCGCTGCTCATATACTCTTTGCATGCTTGCTTGAATTGTGTTAAGATTGCTTGACTTCTCCAAACTTGCTAAAATCTGCCAAGAACTAAAATTGGGAAAAGGCTAGATTTTTATTTGGTCAAGTAGTCTAATCACCCCCCCCCCTCTAGACATACTTTCGATCCTACAGAGGTCAACATAAATGGCTTCAAGATACATGCGCATCTTATTCTTCCAGTAGGGATATTCAGTTCCATCGAAGACGGGGCACACAGCAGAGACTTTGATTATCCCTGCAGTCGACATAGCTAAAACTCCAGGTGGTTAAACCGAATCACACAGAACAAGGGAGTACCTTGCTCTGATACCAATTCAAAGTGGTAGTTATCAACTAGAGGGGGGTGAATAGGCGATTTTTATGAAAGTCTTCAAAACATGGAAGTTTCGAAGACAAACGATAGAAATGAACCTATTAACATGCAGCAGAAGGTAGACTACACTAGGCAAGCCATAGTCAAGTATACAATGAAGTGAAAGCACAAAGACTATTAGCAGCTATGCAGTATGGAAAAGGATGGAAGATAGTATGAAGCCAATCAGAACAAACAGTCACACAGTGAAGTCAAATAGACAATGCAAGTGGGCATTGACTTCACGAAGATCAACTATAAGTAAAGAGAGGGAACAGATAGAACTAATTGCTTGGTGAAGACAAAGGATTTGTTGGACCAGTTCCAGTTGCTGTGACAATTGTACGTCTGGTTAGGGAGGCTGAGATTCAACTCAGAAGACCGTGTCTTCACCTAATTCCCCTTGAGCTAAGGACACACAGTCCTCGCCCAATCACTCAGGTAAGTCTTCAAGGTATACTTCCAAACCTTCATAGGCTTTGTTCACCGACGATCCACAATGACTCTTGGACGCTCAGAACGCGATGCCTAACCGGCTGGAGGATTCATAGTCCTCAAGTGTAACAAGTCTTCAGATCACACAGATAGGAAGACTTCAGTGATGCCTAACACTCTTTGGCTCTGGGTGTTTAGGGCTTTGTCCTCGCAAGGATTTTCTCAAAGGCTTCGGAGGTGGGTTGCTCTCAAACGACAAAAGTCGTGCACTAACTCTGAGCAGCCACCAATTTATGGTTTAGGGGGTGGGCTATTTATATCCACTTGGCAACCCGACCTGATTTGTCTGAAATGACCCTGGGTCACTAAGGAACTGACACGTGTTCCAACGGTCAGATTTCAAACACATGCGGCAGCTTGACTTGGGCTACAAGTAAAGCTGACTTATCCAGCTCTGGATAAGATTTGCTCTCATTGTCTTCGCTCAAATACTTAGGATTTGGTTGAGCATCACTTTAGTCACTCTGACTTTGTTCACTTGGACCCCACTTAACAGTACGGTGGTTCCTATGACTCAACAAAGAAGAAAATGGAACTACAAAACAACTATGTCTTCGCGCTCAAAAGTCTTCATGCGATGTCTTCTCATGTCATAGTCTTCAATGTGAATATCTTCACATACCACCATTGTCTTCAATGTCTTCACACATTTTTAGGGGTCATCTCCGGTAGGTAAACCGAATCAATGAGGGACTACTACCTGTGTTGTCCTGCAATTCTCACAAATGCATTAGTCCCTCAACCAGGTTTGTCGTCAATACTCCAAAACCAACTAGGGGTGGCACTAGATGCACTTACAAGATACTACTTGTGCTTCCAAATATCCCTAAACCCAGTCTTGCCATGAGAGTCCACCATATCTACCTATGGATTGAGCAAGATCCTTCAAGTAAGATGTCATCGGTGCAAGCAATAAAAATTGCTCTCTAAATATGTATGACTTATTAGTGCGAACAAAATAAGCTTTATACAATCTTGTGATATGGAGAAATAAAAGAGACGGACTGCATAATAAAGGTCCATATCACAAGTGGCAATATAAAGTGACGCTCTTTTGCATTAAGATTTCATGCATCCAAGCATAAGAGCGCATGACAACCTCTGCTTCCCTCTGCGAAGGGTCTATCTTTTACTTTCATCTTCTACCTTACATAAGAGTCATGGTGATCTTCACCTTTCCTTTTTACATTTTATCCTTTGGCAAGCACAATATGTTGGAAAGATCCTAATATATATAGCTAATTGGATGTGAGTTTTCATGAACTATTATTGTTGACATTACCCTTGAGGTAAAACGTTGGGAGGCAAAACTATAAGCCCATATCTTTCTCTGTGTCCGATTAAAACTCCATACCCATAAATATTGCGTGAGTGTTAGCAATTGTGAAAGACTAAATGATAGTTGAGTATGTGGACTTGCTGAAAAGCTCTTATATTGACTCTTTCCTATGTTATTATAAATTAAAATTGCTTCAATGACTGAGATTATAGTTTGTTAGGTTTCAATGAAGTTTATGATTCATACTTGAAATTGTGATGAATTGTTACTTTAGCATAAGAGATCATATGACAATAATTATATAAGTTGTTGTTCTAAGAATGATCATGATGCCCTCATGTCCGTATTTTATTTTTATCGACACCTCTATCTCTAAACATGTGGACATATTTTTCGATTTCGGCTTTCGCTTGAGGACAAGCGAGGTCTAAGCTTGGGGGAGTTGATACGTCCATTTTGCATCATGCTTTTATATCAATATTTATTGCATTATGGGTTGTTATTACACATTATGTCACAATACTTATGCCTATTCTCTCTTATTTTACAAGGTTCACATAAAGAGGGAGAATGCCGGTAGCTGGAATTCTGGGCTGGAAAAGGAGCAAATATTCGAGACCTATTCTGCACAGCTCCAAAAGTCCTGAAACTTCACGGAAGTTAATATATAAAAAATACTGAGCGCAAGAAGTACCAGAGGGGGCCCACACCCTGGCCATGAGGGTGGGGGTGCGCCCTACCCTCCTGGGCGCACCCCCTGCCTCGTGGGCCCCCTGGTGGCCCTCCGATGCCCATCTTCTGCTATATGGAGTCTTTCATCAAGGAAAAAATCATAAGCAAGCTTTCAGGACGAGACTCTGCTGCCACGAGGCGGAACCTTGGCGGAACCAATCTAGGGCTCTGGGGAGCTGTTCTACCAGGGAAACTTCCCTCCGGGAGGGGGAAATCATCACCATCGTCATCACCAATGATCCTCTCATCAGGAGGGGGTCAACCTCCATCAACATCTTCACCAGCACCATCTCATCTCAAACCCTAGTTCATCTCTTGTATCCAATCTTTTTATCCAAACCTCAGATTGGTACCTGTGGGTTGTTAGTAGTGTTGATTACTCCTTGTAGTTGATGCTAGTGGGTTTACTTGGTGGAAGATCATATGTTCAGATCCATTATGCATATTAATACCCCTCTGATTATGAACATGAATATGCTTTGTGAGTAGTTACATTTGTTCCTGAGGACATGGGAGAAGTCTTCCTATTAGTAGTCATGTGAATTTGGTATTTGTTCGATATTTTGATGAGGTGTATGTTGTCATCCCTCTAGTGGTGTCATGTGAACGTAGACTACATGACACTTCACCATTGTTTGGGCCTAGAGGGAGGCATTGGGAAGTAATAAGTAGATGATGGGTTGCTAGAGTGACATAAGCTTAAACCCAAGTTTATGCGTTGCTTCGTAAGGGGCTGATTTGGATCCATATGTTTCATGCTATGGTTAGGTTTACCTTAATACTTCTGTTGTAGTTGCGGATGCTTGAAATAGGAGTTAATCATAAGTGGAATGCTTGTCCAAGTAAGGGCAGCACCCAAGCACCGGTCCACCCACATATCAGAATATCAAAGTACCGAACGTGAATCATATGATTGTGATGAAAACTAGCTTGACGATAATTCCCATGTGTCCTCGGGAGCGCTTTACATCATATAAGAGTTTGTCCAGGCTTGTCCTTTGCTACAAAAAGGATTGGGCCATCTTGATGCACCTTATTTACTTTTATTAATTGCTACTCGTTACCAATTACCTTATCACAAAACTATCTGTTACCGATATTTCAATGCTTGCAGAGAATACCTTGCTGAAAATCGCTTATCATTTCCTTCTGCTCCTCGTTGGGTTCGAAACTCTTACTTATCGAAAGGACTACGATAGATCCCCTATACTTTTGGGTCATCAATTGCATGCATTGGAGTTGGAATAATTGTCCAAAGGCATGGCACGGGCAATTCCACGGCCAAAAAAGGGTTCCACTATAATCCTTGAAGCGGCAGCCGATCAAGAGACTTGGATTTGGCATGCTTTTTTGGAATGCCTGGATCTTTGAATGACATCAATGTTGTCAACTGGTCACCACTAATGAATAAGATTGCAAATGGTTATTTGCCACTGAGGGAGTCCTAGACTAAGGGGTCCTCGGGCGTCTGGCCTGTTAACTATGGGTCGGACTGATGGGCTGTGAAGGTACGAAGACCGAAGACTGCACCCGTGTACGGATGGGACTCTCCTTGGTGTGGAAGGCAAGCTTGGCGACCAAATATGTAGATTCCTTTCTTTGTAACCGACATTATGTAACCCTAGATCCTCCCGGTGTCTATATAAACCGGAGGACTTAGTCCGAAGGAGGGGGAGATTCATTACCATAGCCATACAAGCTAGGCCTCTAGGGTTTAGCCATTACGATCTCATGGTAGATCACCTCTTGTAATACTCATATTCATCAAGATCAATCAAGCAGTACGTAGGGTATTACCTCCATAGAGAGGAACCGAACCTGGGTAAACATCGTGTCCCCTGTCTCCTGTTACCATCGACCTTAGACGCATAGTTCGGGACCCCCTACCCAAGATCCGCCGGTTTTGACACCGACATTGGTGCTTTCATTAAGAGTTCCACTATGACGTTGACAACAGGATCGATGGCTCGTCTTGTTCTCAAGGACAATATCACCGCCGGAGGAGCGCTGGCCCCAGGCCAAACCCTCCAGCTGGGCGGCTTTACCATGACCGCCCGTTCGGTTGTTAAGCCAACGATGACCTCCCGGGTCATTGAAAATCCCCTTCGTATCGACTCCGAACACTCCAAGCAGATGGATCCAACGGAGCTTTCGTCCTTAAACGAGCTCCTAGATCGCATCGCCGCCCTGGGGGTTGCTACAGACTACGATCGAATTGGGCTTAAACCCGACCAGAGAGAAATCAAATCTCCACCGATCACCCACCAGATAGCGGTAGTCGAGGAGTGAGACGACAACTTTTCCTCCATACTAAGAACGTACTATGTCTGAATCACCGGCTTCGAAGAGCCGGATACCCCCCTGCGAGGAGATGTATCCTGCCTCCGAACATAGAGTCGGACAATGGGCCTAAGAAATCAGTGGATATCCTGGAGCCCGATCTGTTAAGTTCGGAAGACCTTCAGACTCCGAATCCCAAATTGGGCCAGGGTTCAGATTTAAATCCACCCACCCACCTAAATACAAGTGCTCTCATGAGCATACAACAGCAGTCTCAGGAAACAGTCCACCACTTCTGGGCTAGATTCCTTCTTGTCAAAGACAAGATCAAAGATTGCCGCGATAAGGAAGCGATCTTAGCATTTCGCAACAATTGCAGGGACGAAGGAATCCTCAATGCCATCAACCGCTGTCGCATACTACACTTCACGGACTTGGCAACTATCGTACAAAAGTACAACACAATGGAAAGTGCCTAGAAAACTCAGGCAGCCCGTTGGGAACCATCGGTCCCCACTCAACCTCTCATTTAGGCAAAAAGGGCACACCCTTGTAACACGCCCGGTTCAATAGTAAAGAAATATAAGTCCACTACGTGGCGCGGAACCGTTATGGAAGGTTGGCTCGATGGGCCAGGCAAAATACACGCAACACCGGATAACATACCAACACATAGCCTTAGAGCATGTTGGATACTCCGGCAAGTGGCCAAGAGCAGCGAGGATATCCTCACCAAGAATAACCCAGAACAACACCCCCCAGAAGACGACGACCCCAAAGTACTGACAGTCTTCAAGACATTCGCCTCAAACAATAGGCGCAAAAGAGCACTACGCGGACTCGTTGAAGTCTGTCAAATAGCATCAATAAACCCTTGGAACGACATGACTATAACTTTTAATGCCGGTGATGAACCAAAATACAGGACAGTCCGAGCACCAGCCGCCTTGGTCCTCAGTCCAATCATGGACGGATTTTGGCTCACCAAGGTTCTCATGGACAGCGGCAGCGGACTAAACCTCATCTACGAAGATACACTCCACAAAATGGAAATAGACAGGAGCCACATTGAGCAAAGCAGCACGACCTTCCGAGGAATTATTCCCAGTCGGGAGGCGCGGTGTGCGGGAAAAATAACACTCGACGTGGTATTCGACATGCCGAAGAATTATCGGTCCGAAGAAATAACCTTCCAAGTGGCCCCTTTCAACAGCGGATATCACGCCCTCTTGGGGCGGGAGGCATTTACACACTTCCAAGTTGTACCTCATTACGAGTACATGAAGCTTAAGATGCCCGGGCCCAATGGCATAATCACTCTCGCCAGTGATCCAGACATAGCACTCCGCACCGAAAATAAAACTGCATCCCTGGCCCTTGAGGTATTATCTGAAGCCCTCGCCGCCGAAGAATTAACCGCACTGCGCTCCATGGTGGATAGAGATGATGTAATCTTAGACAAACGCCCCAAATCCACCTCCTTCAAGCCAGCGGAGGAAATAGTTAAATTCTAGGTCCATCCAACAGACCCCAAGAAGACAGCATCTATTGGGGCACAGCTAGACCCAATGGTTGACGCCGCGCTATAGGATTTTCTTCGCGAAAATTGGGATATATTTGCATGGCACCCCTCTGACATGCCAGGAATCCCACGCGAGCTGGCCGAACACAGCCTCAACATATTAAAGGGATACAAACCGGTCAAGCAAACACTGTGGCGCTTTTCCGAACCCAAACGTCAAGCCATGGGAGAGGAGCTAGACAAGCTAATCGAGGCCGGATTCATTAGAGAAATAAAACATCCGGACTGGCTGGAAAACCTGGTGATGGTACCAAAGAAGGACAAATCCTGGCGCCTGTCCGTCGATTTTAAAGACCTCAATAAGGCTTGCCCTAAGGATCCCTCCCCCCTCCCCCGCATTGATCAAATCATTGATGCTACCATAGGACACGACTCACTGTGTTTCCTCAACGCATATTCCGGATACCATCAAATCAAAATGAAGGATTCCGACCAAGCCGCAACAGCATTCATCACCCCATATGGGCCATTCTGCTTCAACACCATGCCCTTCGGGCTCAAGAACGCTGGCGCCACCTACCAACGCATGATCCAAACTTGCCTGGAGAAACAGATCGGAAAGACAGTTGAAGCTTATGTGGACGATGTCGTAATCAAAACAAGGCACGTTGAAACACTAATAGACGACCTACGTCTAACATTTGGCAACCTCCGCGCATATGACATTAAGCTCAATCCAGAAAAGTGTGTTTTTGGCGTCCCTGCGGGAAAGCTGCTAGGCTTCATCGTTTTTAATAGAGGAATTGAAGCAAATCCAGCCAAAATCCGAGCTCTGTCACAATTGGCTACGCCAACAGACCTTAAACAAGTCCAAAAACTCGCGGGTTGCATGGCAGCTCTAAGCCGCTTTATATCCAGATTGGGAGAAAAGGCACTGCCACTCTATCGCCTTCTACGGCGAACCGATCACTTCTAGTGGACGGACGCGGCGACAGCCAGACTTGAAGAAATAAAAACCCTTCTTGCAAGCAACCCAATCCTGGCCGCGCCAAACGTCGGTGAACCCATGTTGCTATACATATCGGCAACACATCAAGTGGTGAGCGCCGTGCTCGTCGTTGAACGAGAACAGGACGGACACAAATTCCCGCTTCAAAAACCAGTATACTACGTATCCACTGTCCTTACACCCTAAAAATCCCGGTACCCCCATTATCAAAAGATAGCATACATGGTCTTCATGGCATTCCGAAAGCTACGACACTACTTCTAGGAGTGTTCGATCATGGTGGCTTCTGAAGTACCACTCAACGACATAATAAACAACCGCGATGCCACGGGCCAGATTGCCAAATGGGCCATCGAACTCCTTCCATTTGATATTACATACAAACCACGTCGAGCTATTAAATCCCAAGTACTGGTTGACTTCGTCGCTGAATGGACAGAGGTCGAACTCCCTAAAGAGTACGGCACATATTCCAATTGGGTTATGTACTTCGATGGCTCCAAAATGTTGGCAGGGCTAGGAGCGGGCGTCGTTTTGACGTCCCCCACTGGAGACGTTGTTCAGTACGTACTCCAAATACTATACACAGACTCCAACAATGCAGCCGAATACGAGGCCTTATTGCATGGTCTCCGGATGGCTATCTCCATGGGCATACATCGCCTGGAAGTGCGCGGGGACTCCAACCTTGCAATATGTCAAATAAATGGAGACTTCAATGCCAAAGATCCGAAGATGGCAGCTTAGCATAATGTCATCCTAAAAATGTCGGCTCGGTTCGAGGGGCTCGAGTTCCATCACGTGGCCCGAGAAAGTAATCAAGCGGCGGATGTTCTTGCTCGCATCGGCGCAAAGCGCGACCCTGTCCCACCCAATATCTTTCTAGAAAGGCTTTTTAAGCCATCCGTGGTGTGGCAGGGGGAGAGCGGCAACACTAGTCCGGATCCAAACACAACCCCAGATTCCGAACCCAACGATATCATCGGAGGCTCAGCCACCGAAACAACACTGTCAACCCATCTCATTATGGTAGTCATTGCCCCATGGACCGAACCCTTCTTAGCCTACCTTAATAGGAAGGAACTTCCCGAGGATCAGAACGAGGCCCGCCGCATTGTCTGGCGTTCGAAGGCCTACAAGGTTCACGGCGGAGAGCTCCATAAGAAAAGCGCTACCGGAGTCCTTCAAAGATGTATCTCCGAGGAGGAGGGGCGGCAGCTCCTAGCTGAAATTCACGCCGGTCTCGGCGGGCACCACGCTGCAGCTCGGGCCCTTGTTAGCAAGGCCATCCGTACAGGGTTTTATTGGCCGACCGCCCGAGAAGATGCACAGGACCTTGTCCAACATTGCGTCGGATGCCAACTCTTCGCCAACCAAAGCCATATGCCCCCACTGCCCTACAAACAATCACTACAAAAAAAATACACTTCCGTGATGATACGTGTTTGTCACAGTAGGTCACTTTTTTTGTCATGCATGTACATCCATGACAAATTTATGACAGAACCAAGATAGTCATACATGTGCTGTCGTAGAAGTGTTCCATGACATTACCAAAATTATCATCACGGTAGTGTCCACTTCCATCATGATAAATCGCGCGTCATAGAAGTGCTTTCGTCAAGGGTGACCGACACGTGGCATCCACCATAATGGAACGCCGTTAAGCTATCGGGTCAGGTTTTGGATCCGATAACCCGTTAACAGCCTCGACCAATGGGAAATTTCTACGTGTAAAATTCTTATTGGCCGGACAAAACACGTGTCAGCTCGTCAGTTGGTCAGATAGGCGCCTATGATACGTCGAAACGTGGCACGACCCAACAGAGGCCCATTCCTATGAAAAGGCCGGCCCATTTGACTTGGTTAAAAGCTAACGGGCCGGCCCATGGAAAGCCTGTTAACGGCATGTTCGCATATAGCCCATTTACAGCCCGCTAACCCAAGGCCTGTTACGCCCTATCCGAATTAGGCCCAGTAGCGTCATCTGGGCCATCCAATATGATTCTAGCCCATTTTCACTTCTGGCCCATGTATGGCCCATGACGTCTTTTGGCCCATATGAGGCCCTATGTAACTCTTGGCCTATTAACGGCCCGTGGTGAAACTGCCCCGTAATGAATAGTGTATCACTTTACACCCATTAACGGCCCGTGGTGAAACTGGCCCGTAATGAACAGTGTATCACTTTATACCCATTAACGGCCCGTTATTCCATTGGGCCGTTTCCAGCCCATGTTATCTTTCGGCCTTCTCAGAGCCCATTTATTCTTGGGCTCATTTCCAGCATTCATTTACTTATGGCCCGTTACTGTCATTTTCTGCTTGTGGGCCAAATTCAGCCCGTGGTTACAGTAGACCCGTTTGTGGTCCGTTAATACGTTGGGCCATTTTCATAGCGTCATCAAATACGGCCTATTAACGATGGCCCGTTACGGTCGGCCCATGAACGGACGATTCCAACTCTAGACCGTTTACGGCCATAATGCGGCCTGTTATTGGCCCATGTTTGGCCAATCGATCATACGGCCCATATAAGGCCCATTGATGATACGGCCCGTAGAAGGCCCATTGTTTCTACGGCCCGTAGAAGGCCTACTGTTTCTACGGCCCATAAAAGGCCCATTGTTTCTACGGCCCGTAGGAGGCCCAGTGTCACTACAGTAAATATTAGCCCATGGTTATTGTGGCCTAGTTTTAAAAAATAGGTTATTGCAGCCACTAGTTAACCGCAGAAAAAGAACTGCAATGACTACAAGCAAACAAATAAACAAGACAACAAGGAAATAAATACGCAAGCAACTAACGCTAGGCTATCACGGCTATTACACATATTACATCCACTGGGCATCAAAGTTCGCCATCAGTGCAAATATAGGGAACAAAGCAGCATATCATATACACTGGCCGTCAAAATTGGCCACCAGTGCAAATAAACGCGGCAGCAAAACAAGAGCATAACTGAAACAACTTCAGAAGACCTCAAGAAACGTTATCCTGGGTATCCACCATGCTGGCAATAAGCTTAGCAAGCTGATTAGCTTTGTCCTGTTTGGCGCTAAAATCCTCCAACACTTGCTGTTGCACCAGAAAGTATGCATCTGAATGCTCCAGGGACTTCCACAGTCCTTCCGCTTCTTGTCGCAGCACAGCTGATCGATGTCTTTCAGCTTGTAGTTGAGACTCAAAAAACCGAACTGATTTAGATAGTGAGTTTGAATAGCTTGTGCAAACGGTAGTGGCCAGTAACTCCAACACTAAACCAAGACAGGATGTGTCACTATCCTGAACCTTATCTGCATTACTTCCTTTACTGTTGCTTAATAAGGCACTCTTCCCCAATATTCTGTCAGCATTCTAAAAGAAGAAATAAGCAGACACATAACAAGTTTAGCATGTACTAGTATATGAAACTCATTTCGGTGAACCAGTTCATTAGTAAGGTCGACAGGATTAAACTACCAAGTCTTCTATTGCCAAGTACTAGTACATAATAAAAGAATCAAACAAACATATATCTATGTCATATGGTAGCAATGGAATCTTAAATTAGAACAGTTGTTCTTCAGGTTTAGGCACTTGTTCTACATTAACAGAGTACAGTAAAACGCAAGAATATAATACTTAAAAATAGAAAATGAGCTCATAGACCTTACCACATTCTTGGTTCGGGACCAGGACAGAACAAGGCGTTCCCAGTCATCGTCCAATAAATGTGTCTCAGGAGAACGTAAGGGAATTTGATGAGTTTGTTTGCCGGTGAAGTATGTTTTCTTCAGGTAATTCCAATACTGCCACCAAGCATTCTTGAAGATAGCAGAGGTATTAGCACAGGTTACCTCATCCAGAGTTTCCAAATCGGTCCTTCTCTATAGAGAAAAATGGGAAAATTTGTTGTATTATAGCCATCATGGAGGTAGGATGTATGGGACAAAGCAAAGTAATTGCCATGAATAACATATTACTTACACATAACTCTTGGACAAACACCTGCAACTGGCATTTTCCTTCATCTTCAGTATAATATTTCCAAGATGGGAAGATACACACATACGATTTAACAACATCAAATGCGATAGATGCTAAACTACGACTAGCTGGTTATGCTTCCTCCACAGGAATAGGCGTACTAACTGGTGGAGTTGGGGTTCGCCGTGATAGTACTGGCCCTTTGGGCACTGGAGCTGCCTTACTAACTGCTCTCGTTTGGGAGCTCTGTGGTGGAGATGGTGTTGTGTCAACAGGAACTAGGTTACTATCGGCTGGGGTTGGGGTTAGATTGGGTGAAGCTGGTTCTCTGTCCATCATAGTAGGGGTACAATCTGCGAGAGTTTGGGTTATGTGTGGTAGGGCTGGTTCTTGTGCATGTACAACCAAGGTGCTATCTCCACCAAGAGGTAGCACTGTTTTATTTGAAGACCGTGTTTTTAGTCCGCTAGATACTGGCATCACCCGCTCCAATTCAAATGGCTGATAAACAGGAAACATAGTTGAATGTACAGACATTGTATGAGAGACAGATGCAATAGATAGTGTGGAAAAAAGAGGGCATGAAATAGTTGACATGTATATTGTTTAACTAAAACGGATAGCATGACATAATTTCACATATATGATGTCTATCTAAACTGGATAGCATAGCATAACATAATTCAAAGATATGATGAATAACTAAACAGGATCGCCTGACATAATTCACCTACATGTTATCTAAGTAATCAGGATCGCATCATTTAATTCACATATATGATTTATATGCTAAACAAAGGGCATTCGATATGATGCCTGAACTAAGAACATGGTGTTGAATATTGTGTATATGATGTCTAAACTATGCAATGCAAGACACCGTATGCATGATATGAGCAGTATAACCATGCCAAGTTAGAGCATACACCTCAGTGGGGGAATAGGACCGGCCATCTGTCTCTGAATCCATC
Source organism: Triticum dicoccoides (assembly GCF_002162155.2). Classification (NCBI taxonomy): domain Eukaryota; kingdom Viridiplantae; phylum Streptophyta; class Magnoliopsida; order Poales; family Poaceae; genus Triticum; species Triticum dicoccoides. The sequence goes on from NC_041382.1 coordinate 688,153,367, forward strand.
TCTGAGGAGCTATCGGGACCCAACAAGAGATTTGCTTCGACAGGTAGCACTGTCTGCTCTGAAGGCCCTGTTTTCACTCCAGATTTTTCCATCTCCCACCCAAATGGCTGATTCACAGGAAGAGTAGTTTAATGTACAAACATTGTCGACAAATGGAAATGTAATGAAGAAAAGGATGGGCAAGATATTATTCAAATAAATGATGCCTAGTTAAACAGGATGGCATTGCACATTTCACATATATTATGGCTGGCTAAAAGACATGAGACTGCATAATTCCCATATATGATATAGAAACTAAACAGGTGGCATTACAGAACATGTCTAAACTAAGCAGATGACATATATGATGTCAAAAGTAGGCACTGCAAGGCAACATATGCATGATATGACTAACATCATCATGCCAAGGTAGAGCAAACACCTTGGGGGGTAAATAGGAGTGGTCAGCGGCATCCGAATCCGCCTCAGAACATATATCTTCCTCTGGATTACAATTTGGAGAGGGGTGGGGAGGGTTTGCCATTGAACCCACCATGGAGCGATGTCTGCATGACATTGTATTGTCGCGCAAAACTCTTCTCTTTTTCTCTACATGTTCAGCATGACTGTGTACAATATCTGACATGCATACGAAAAAAATATGGTGAGATTATGTAAGGAGAGCATGTAGAGATTTAGAGTGATGGTAACAACCAGTGGATCGATGTTTTTCCGTTGAACCAAAATAGCCCTAATGGATCGACGTGAATGTATAGTAATAAGTGATGCAACAAGTGTACAACCTCTTTGCCGTAGCTGTGTCGACCTCAGCATCATTGGGTTGGTCGCTGAAGCAGTTGAGGCAGAGGTGGCTGTCGGAGGTGTGGAGGAAGATTTGAGGAATCTGTAGACGGCGTCCAGGGCACTGCTCTGTTGTGATGGATCGTTCTGTCGTTGGAGCAGCTCCGGTGAGTCGTAAGACGTCAAGGCTGAAGCAGCACAAGACATACATCGTCAATCTCAAGTGGGATTCTAATAGCATTTCCAATAGATGATGTAAAATGGATGTAAAATTAACATCACCAAAAACCACCGGACTACAACAGATGAGGTAAAAACTGTTGACTCTGAACTTAACTGTCGAAACTGAAATTTACTGTGGAATCTGAATACTACTGTCGAAACTGAACGCAATGGTAGCGGAGAGGCACTTGACATGTAGTTTAGGGAGGGCCTGCAGTTCATCTTCAACCTGCACCCCCTGAGCCTCCAGCCACGACCGGCCGAACCGCCGGCCCCAGCGCCGCCTCGCCGCCCCGAAACAACTCGCCACCGCCGCCCCGGCCAGCCCTCTAGGCCCCCCGCCCCCACCCTGAACCCTAAGATAGATAGTGGGGTACCTCTCCGGCGAGCCCCCGTCCCCGCTGCGTGTGGTTCTTCCTTAACTCCGGCGAGCCCCCCCCAACCCCTGAAAATCGACTGACCCAAAAGTCAATTCAGTCGACTGAAGTGTGGCTTAATCAAAGCAGAGCAGCAGCACGAGCGAGGGGGAGAGCAGCAGCAGCAGCTGGGCGAGCGAGCGATCCAGCGAGAGCCGGAGCAGCAGCGGCAGATCCGGCTGGTATGGACGCCGCCGCCGAAGGGGCCTCGTACTGGGGGAGAGCTGCCATGGAGATGTCGCCTGCGGCGCCGGCTTCAAGGTAGCCGCTCCATGGGGGTGCGGGATGGAGCACCGTCGGCGCCGGGAGGTCGAGTTAAGGAGAAGGTGCGATGCGATGAGTGTACAACCTCTTTGGTGGCGCCGAGTAGGCCTCGGCTTCGTCCGAGGAGTTGGTGAGGATGCTACGGTTCCGGTGGAGCAGGTTAAGGCGGCGCTGTGGGGATGGAGCAGCCGCGATAGACGAGGCGATCATCGGAGCAGCTCCTTGGAGGTGGAGGACGGGGCGGCTGAACCAGCGGGACGGCGAGATGGACGACGGATCCTCATCCGGGGAGGTGGACGAGGGACGTCGAGCTGTTGCGGTGGATGGCGTCGTAGGGGAAGAGGCTCCGGCTAGGCAGTGGTGACGTGGCGGACGGAGGAGGGTGGGGTTTCGCGGCTGGAGCGGAGAGGTTATGGCGGCCTGGGATTTCGAATGGCGAAAAGGGCGTGATGGGAGGGGGTGAAGCATGACTTAGGAATGCACTTGTCCAAAATGTAGGGTGTGTTACAAAAGTACCCCCCACCGTTTTGAACTAGCGGCGCTTTCGGCTCAGGGTTAGAAGGGGTATTTCACGTGTCGGGATTTGGCAGCTGGAGGGAGTTTTCGCGCGCATTGTAATTTCGGGATAGCAAGGCGCGGGTTGTGAAGGCGCCAGTTTTGGGAGCACGATATCTGAATTTTCGGGATATAACAAGACGCGGGTTGAATTTCAGGGAGAATCCTAACATGTCGTAATATTGTACTTGTACGTACCAAATCAATTCGCACTTCCCTCAACCAAAAAGAAAACAAAAAATAAAACTATTCACACCACACAAAGAGAGAGTCTTGCCCCGTTTTACTATACAAATGCTATACAAAGCTACTCCCTCCTTCCATCTATATAGGGCCTAATGCGTTTTTCGATGCTAACTTTGACCAAATATTAGAGCAATGATATATGACATGCAACTTACACAAAGCACACTGTTAAATTCGTCTGTGAAAGGTTCTTTCAATGATATAATTTTCACATTGTGCATGTCATGTACTATTAATCTCGTCAATAGTCAAAGGCGGTCTTAAAAATCTCATTACGCCCTATGTAGATGGAAGGAGGGAGTATGAATCCATGTTATGTCCGATTAAATTTGTTCGCTTGCTATATAATGCATGTAACCTACTCATACCAACATTTTAGTGCATTCCAAATGTCTATACTACCGCTGCAATTCGAACTAAATTTGAATTCATTTCTCTATTTCAATAAGAATCTACAATCATGATTGTTGCCAACTTCAATCATCAAAGTTTCCTTGCTATCCGCCAGATATAAATCAGACAGCCTATAATGCAGGATGGCACGCACACCATCATCAAAAAGTCCATTTTTTAATAAGAGTAGAGATAAAATATAGTAAATGTAGTATACCATGTTCATAACCACACCATGTTTATCACCGTTATATATATTCACACATCCGTCGGTTTTAAACACTATGATAAATTCTTCAAATATCCGAATTCGCTTTTTATAGTGAAGTATATATGATCTCTATTCGTCTTTTACACCCACACAACCCTCTTATCTTTGTAGCTAGAGCTAACTTTCTCTTATGCATGCACACTCCCGCATCCCTCTCACCCTCCCTCAGCATTCTCTAGCTCCATCGCACAAATTCGTGTTTTCACTTTAGGTCGTTCACCCACGGTGTGTGTAGGTGCCCCAGCTCCTTCTTTACGGCACACATCGATCGACATGCCTCTCTAGCCAGGTGTGCCTAGCACAAACACAAGCTTCCCCTCTTCTCTTGTCACCGTCCATGCCTCACTCCCACCACTCTTTTCATCGTCTCGTACTCGCACACTCCTCCCCCTCGATATAGTATGCCTCTCGTACCACCTCCTACATGCATCCCTCTCTCTATCCTTCTCCTCGTGCCTCATTTGCTTCTAACACACACATGCATGTATACCGATCGATCTCCCAACATATACCTAGATCGACTTTAACTACCCCCCCATCGATCGGCGTACATCACAAGTTATGTCTCTCCTTTCTCTTACAAAGGGCGATTGATCTTCCTATGTAGTTACGTCTGCTTACCATAGCCACATCGTCCCCCTCATCATGCGTGCATGCCTCCTGATCCGTCTCTCACACGCACATGCACAGACAACAAGCAGCCATCTCCTCTCTTATTGATATTGCGGGCGTGCCCTCCGTTTGTCTAGCAAGCCTATCCCACCATTTGTTAGAAGCAACTCCACTACCACCCCCTCCAACACTCTAGCTCTGTCTCTCTCCCAACCTTATTCATCTCCTGCACATATGCATGGATGCCGATCGATCTCCCTTAATACATGAGGCAGATCGATCTCCTTAATACATGAGGTAGGCATCTCTCCTCCTCCACACATATAACAGCCATTGTACCTCTATAGTTAATTGGGCCTCCCTCTTCCCCCACCACACACCAATAGTCGAGCGCTGCAGGTAGGTATCCATGCCATAGAGACAAACTGCACATGTCCCATCTCACATTCTAGTAGGCTAGCCACTCTATATCTTTGACGTGGGCGCACACAAATTCGATGGCACTCTTTATCGATCACGCGCACGCACACACACACATCATCCCTCTCTTCGATTCTATAGACACCTCAAGCCGATGATACCTCCACTCTCTTCTCGTGGATCGCCCCCTCTATATATATGTTATATCCAGGACTCTATTTCACACACATTGCATATGTTAAATTTTTTGATTGACCCCCCCCCCAAAAAAACTCTCAAGAACCCACACACTATATCTCTCTAGGTTTGTATCTCTCTCACACAACCCCACGTAGGTGGCGTATGTATACAAGAAGAGAATAGGTGCACCGTGCACGTACTCATGCTTCGTGCCCAGCCACACCCGCGCGGGTACACGGTGGAGCTCATTTCTTTACAAAATGGCAGCCCACGTGCTAATTTGAACGCATGTAGCGGTTGTTTACCTAGGGAGGTCGTGTACCACGCGTGCACGAAACAAAGTTCGACTTGACGCGTTGCCGCATTATTTTCAAATAAAGTTATAGCGCTCAATGGCACGTACACAGAATATAAAACGATTTTTATGGAGGAAAAGGTAGTCCGCTCTTTAGAGTATCTCACACAAGGCTCCGATGGCCTCTCTCTCTCTCTCACCGTTGGTCACTGATCCGGCTGCATCCCATCCGCCGGGGGAAAGGGAGTGCAGTGGCCTCTCTCTCTCTCACCGTTGGTCACTGATCCGGCCACATCCCGTCCACCGGGGGAAAGGGAGTGCGGTGGCCTCTCTCTCTCACTGTTGGTCACTGATTCGGCCGCATCCTGTCCGCTGGGGGAAAGGAAGGAAGTGCATCGTTTCTCCGTTCGACGGCGCCGAGGCAGCACGTCCCGATCTGCGGTACACGCAGTTCTCTCTGACCAAGCTCTGGCGCGGCAGGGCCTACGCCACCTGCTCGCAGATTCCGCCCGCCGCTGCTCACCTAGTTACATCCCGACGACCTCCAGGTATCCCCTCCGGCCTTGCTCCACTGCCCGTTTTCCCACGTCGTTGCATGTGGTTCTTCCATAGTTCTTTGCCCAAAACGTAGCTCGTCCGGCGTACTTTCCACATTGCATTCTCGTCCTCACACCATTTTAGACAAACACAATCGTGTTGTTATCTTCCCTTAGGACAAGGAATATGCTTCTTTTTTGTCGTCGCATGTGTCATCAACTATTATTGGCCAGTAATTGTTTCCTTTCTACCTCTTTTTGCAAACTGGGCTATCCATTTCACCTCGTTGCTATTGCGACCTTTTGGTGAACTACACAAATCACTTTTTTCTTAAGAGTGTTTTGTGCAGTTGTACTAAAATGTCACACGGGCAACGTCTCTACATTTCAGTGCGACTGCACAAAAGGAGATTGGTTTTGCTCTATCCTCCTCATCCAACTCCGAGCCTAATCTTCTCCAACTAGTTAGTCTTAAGAGAGACCGCAAAGGTGACCAGCTTCTATTTGTGTGTTTATTGTTTCATCAGCAGTCCTCTATTATCATAATCACACTTGATATCTTTGGAACAGGGACGCTCAGCTCTATTTTAGTGGAACTGCACAAAATGATCGGAATGTTGCATGCTCCGGACAGCTACTTTTTTCCCAACATGCCTTGTTGATTTAGACAGAGCTGGGGGGACGTTGCTGCCAATGAAAGCATGGGTCAATTTTAATTTAACACCTTCTCACAACTTTGTCTTCAGTTGTGATGTAATTATTAGCTCTGATCTGCTAATAATTGACATGCATTAGCAAGGAAGTTAGTTTTTTATTGTTTCCGAAAGAGCATCGATGGCAAGACACGCGAAACAAAAGCTGAAAGCTCACACCATTGTACAATTTCATGTCGCTGGAAAATTATTTGTATAGTACGTCAATTATGTAAACAAATGATGGAAGCTTGATAGCATTGCCAGAAGCCTCTTCATCATCCGGGTCCATGTGCCATGCACGAAATTATACTCCTTCGTTCCTAAATATTTGTCTTTTTACAAATTTCAAACGGGCATATTTTAGAGTGTAGATTCACTCATTTTGCTTCGTATGTGTACTCCCTCCGTTCCTAAATATTCTATTCGTCTTAACAGAGATTTCAACATATTTTAGAAAGACAAATACTCTAGAGTATATTTAAGAACCGAGGGGGTAGTGCACAACCGCATGGGAGACTCAGCCCGGTCGTTGCGCCGCATTAATAGTGAGTAATGAGTAGTCAAATCATAAGCCCCACCTTTCCCACTGTAAGTTGCTCTGAAGAAGAAACCATCAATAGGCTCTTCTTTGAATCCGCTCATACTACTCCATCCGTCACTGTTTATACAGCGCGCTTCAGAAAAAAGAAAAAAAATCTGTGGGACCAAGATGACTAGCGATCGTCCTGAAAAATAGCATTGGTAGTTATAGCACGGCGTCTATTACTAGAGGGAATAATGCGTACACACATGCATGCAGTGCTTCCACCCCGGGTACACACATGCATGCACTCCGTAGTAGTACAATACATGGAGAGAAAATTGTGGACTTGATTGCGGTTACCACGCCCTAATTAATTGAGCATTAAACCAAACGCGTCTAAAGTCTCTCTGGTGGTGGAAATGCATTGAGAGAAATGCATCATAATGAAGCGCGCCCTGTAAACTGTGACGGAGGGTGGAGTAGTATGAAGGTGCAAAACCAAGTACGCATACTAGTATTGCGCTTGGCTCTTCGCCCCTTCGTGAAGTCGAACAATGATGGTACTCAGCATGTTGGGTACTACAGTGTATGCCTCTGACAATCTGACACCGAATGGACTGATGCATGTCCACCGAGGGTAGGTTGCATTAGTCAAAAGGCGTAAGCGAGCTTCACCTTGTCCTGCAAGCTTCTCCTCATTCTGCGAGTTGACGGGACACACCAAAAAGTAGTGCTAGTCCATACTCCCTCCTTTCCGGTTAATATGGCTTAATCTTTTTTGCGGGAAAATGAGAGAGATCTATTCATATATAAGCATTCTTAGGACGATCAGCCAAGACTCTAGTCACTAGGAAGCCAAAAAAAGAAGTAGGAAGCGAGGTGTTTCATCAAGCCAGCTCTCGGCCACATTCAAAGTGCAGCAAGCACGGTTCGCACGAAGATGCGCCGCAAGGTTTGCTGACTTGTTTACATGCTGAATAACAAAAAAGAGGAAATATTACTGAGCGCTACTATTTGTAACAGGATATGAGCCAGAATTAAGCGACAATTGTGGCGAGTGTTCCATGCAATCAACTTCCATTATCACATGCGAGAACCCTCGAAGAGAACCAAATGTGTTGAAGATTGCTTTATCACATTTTAAAATTATAATAAGAGTGCAGACGCTCCTCCATCCGGTTCCTAGTAGTATAGTGTAGTATGCTTCTGGCAATCTGACACCGAATTAACTATTGCACGTCCACCACCTGAGCGAGGGAGAGCTTGCATTAGTCAAAAGTTTCTCCTTGTCCTGCGAGCCACCTCGTGCAAGCTTCTCCCGTCCTGCAACCTTCTCCTCGTTCGGCAAGTTGACGGGACACAGCAAAGTAATGCCAGTCCATGCTGCCTCCTCTCTGGTTAACATGGCTTAATTTCAAACGAGGTAAATACACTGTCTATCACTGTATATTTGTAAAAATACGGTCAGTGGAGTTCATAATATGCTCATTGCGCTCAATATATATATATATATATATATATATATATATATATATATATATATATATATATATATTCCGGTGTTCATACGGTCACTAGCTCACCCTGATTGAGTATGTGTGTGCATGCACGTGTAGGTTGAGCACTTCAGCGCCACCGTGCGTGTTCCGTCATGTGCTCGGACATGCATGCATTAGGGCGTCGCGCGCGTTTTTGCATCCATGTGTGCGTGTGACTATTGCATACACGTAGGGGGAGTACGTGTAGGGGCCACTAAGGAGCAGTCAAATCCCACAGTAAGTTAGTCGGAAGAAGCAACCATCATTTCACTCTTGAATGACACGTACGCAATATAAAATGGTTGATATGGAGAGAAAAAGAAAACCACTATACTCCCTCCTTTCCGGTTTATAAGGCTCAATTCAAAATTCTCACCAACCAAGGTAGATGGTGAGTGGTGGAATACTTTTTGTAGTTTGTAAAAGAACCCAATTAATGCTCTTGTTTTCCTCAAAAAAGTATGTTTACCAATGCATTAATTGCAATGCATGTATGCATAAATTACATGCATTGGTCAATTTTCTTTTAGTACTTGCATGCAATGATTTAATGCACCTTGGAATCTGAACATGTGATGGAAAACAACCAAATTGAGCCTTATGAAATGGAAAAACTAAAATTTTGAGATAAGCCCTATAAACAGGAAAGGAGGAAGTATATACACTAGCAGGGTGCGTGTGAGAGACGGGTCAGGAGGTGAATGACACGTGGCCCCAGGGGGTGGCTGGCCCACCTATCATACAGCCAAAGGCAGGTGCAGTAGAGGGCCGAGGAGTAGTACGAAATCCTATGCACCTACGCACGCTAACCAAGGGCTGAGTGATCACTCGAATCGCTAGATCAGTTGACTAGAAGCTACGCTAGACCCATGGAGGCGATGAGTGCGAGCATCAGCCGGCTGTGCCAGATGGTCCACGACGCCGGCCTGCGGCCTGGCAGGTAGTATTGCTTGAGGCCGCCAGGGCGAGGGGCCGCTTGGACGACATCTTCGCATCCTTGTTCGATGAGGTCCTCGTCGGTTTCCTCGACGAGTTCACCATCGTTAAGAAGCTTGCGGACGACTTTGACGTAAGCCTCCAGCTGAAGCGCCCAGGCTCTGTGATGCCTGCCACCCTCAACGGCCACTATGGTAACAACCTCTTTGACACACTGGTGGCCCTGCGACTGCCCGCCGTCGCGCCAGAGAATGTCCACCTCGAGGTCGCGCTCGCCGCGCAGCGCCTGGCGCAGCAAGACACCATCGACATAATCACCCACGTCTATGTGCAAATCGTCCACAAGGACTAGTACATGCAAGAGGAGGACGATAGGATGTTGGCCTTCTTGGAGCGCAGGGCAACCTTGGACGGCACTGTTCAGAAGCACGTTGAGCTCGCCGCCAACGCTGCTGCTCCTCACACGTCGGTTGGTGACCCGGTGCATTAAGGCGTGAGGATGTCGTTGAACGTTGATGGATCCGTATGTATTTTTATCCTTCCATCAAATCCATGTAGTAGTATATGATACTACAGTAATTATCTTACCTTTTGCATCAACTTCACAATTTTCGTACGTACTCCATGCATGAACGGCGCCAGAAGCAAACTTCTCATTACTCTAGGCAAAATCATTATTTTCTATCTATCGGTCGCGCCATGGAGCAGAACCAAATTTTACAAGTTACAAGTTCAAAAGGAAAAGCCTGCCGTGTTCGCGTCGCACCCCCACACGGTTGGTCCGGCACGCCGCTCAAGCGGGAATGTGTGCGGTGTTGCATTTTCACTTACAAGTGGGACCGCAGTTGAGCAAACCGACTATCGACAAACCCCCCACCCCGCCCACCGCGCGATGGCTGATAAAAGAGGACAGGAGGGAGAAGAGATGTCTGTAGCATGGACTCCAAGAAAATTGGTGTCGGATGGGACTCGTGTGGGTGGCGTGTGCCGTACTGCTAGACGTGAATGCTAGTTATGGCCCATGCCACCCCACTATATCGAGCCTATATCGAGGTACATAGAACAAATTTCCTGCAGTCTGTGCTCAGCCCTCCTCTATCTCTCTTCTCAGCCAGCCAGCGGACGCGTGGAGCCCATCGTCTGTTTGCTCACATGTGGCCCCACATGTCAGTGAAAATGCAAGAGGACCCACTGAACCTGCACATCTTTCACCTCGACGTGCTGGTGATGAAAAACAAATCCAATAAAGATCTTCGGTGGCTGCTTTTGGAGTAAGATGATATTTACAGTTTAACCCAAGATGCACATCTCGTGGCTTCAACTACCACTCTATTTTCTTTCACGACATGACCTGGATGCTGGATGTCCCACGTGTTGGCAAAAGGAGGAAGAACCCGACCAAATCTTCGGTTCTGCTCTCAGATTAGATTAGTTGTGCTAACTTAAAATTTTTATTGTGTACTCCCTCTGACGGTGTCCTGGACTAGGGGGTACTCACCACGTCGTCTCCCGATCTATTAGATTGGGCCGAGGACCCCCATGGCCGTATACTCATGGGCCAGTTCGGACGGCTGCCGCATACAAGGAAGATTCCACAAGACTTGGCGATCAAGACAAGGACTCCACCCCACCGGCGTATTCGGCTAGGACTCTTGTTATCCTAGGCCTCTGGTGCATTATATAAACCGAGGCTAGGCTAGTCAATAGACATACAACATATACAATACACATCAACAATCATACCATAGGCTAGCTTCTAGGGTTTAGCCTCCTTGATCTCGTGGTAGATCTACTCTTGTACTACCCATATCATCAATATTAATCAAGCGGGAGTAGGGTTTTACCTCCATCAAGAGGGCCCGAACCTGGGTAAAATAAAGTGTTCCCTGTCTCCTGTTACCATTCGGCCTAGACGCACAGTTCGGGACCCCCTACCCGAGATCCGCCGGTTTTGACACCGATATTGGTGCTTTCATTGAGAGTTCCACTGTGTGATCGACAAAAGGATCGATGGCTCGCCTGCAGATCAACTGCGACTTCGACATCTTCGTCACCAGCTCGACTGGTAACCTTGGTTCGACCAAGAATAGCGCCCCATGTTCGGATCACCATGTCTGGACGAGGGCCTTCATCAAACATCAACTCCGATCTCTATCAAGGTCACGGAGGAATCATCTATGGAGCTCGGGGGCTCAACGTCAACATTGCCCTCAAGCGACCGTGATGTTTTTCTGGACAGCGAACTCGTATCTGCCACCACCACCTCCTCGAGTATCGCTTTGACAATCGCTTTGGTGGAATTGTGCGGAATTGAGTCTATAACAACCCTGGAAAATTTCGTCGAGTTCTGTTGGAGGAATCTCTAGCAATCCACGATATACCGGAGCCCTGTCAAATCTAGACGGGAATCTGGACGAGTTTAGGGCGTGGGGTCCAGCTTCTAGCTCAGACGTCCTTTGGAAGATCCAACCGTTCATCGGCTGCGGAATTCCTATATCTACCAGCCGTCCAAATTTCAGCTCGATCTGACCGTCCAAACTCCGGTAACCTTCCGATTAGTGCATCACTTTTTGGATCTGTTTTCTGCGCGAAAACGAATCCGACCCGAGTTCATCTTTTTTATGAACGGGATTTCGGACATCCTTTTTGAAGGAAGTTTTGCATTGGGTATTGTGTTTTGTTCCCGAACACATCCCACCAACTTTAAAATATTTTGAACATGATCTTCAACATCATGCTGGTGTCAAACCAGTCCGGCAATATTGCTCCAAGGCTACCGACCTGCGCTAAACACGTCGTCGCTTTGTTGAGCCGAGCTCAACTTCATCGGATCACTGTCTCGGCAAGCTGAACAAGAGTTCGGCAACGCGAAGGATAAACCATCACCAACATCGCTGCCCCACGGATTACACGGAGCGGGCATGCCGGCATCGCCGCACGGTCACTTCATCAAGCCGGCATTGACCACGTCACGACCGGCATCGGCAGGGCCGCACTATTGCTCCTCCGAGCCGGTGTCCATCACGCCGACCTACTTCGACATCTCGGCTGGACCGGGGGCTTCATCATCTCTTCATCAACCTACTCCGGTAACAGGTGTACGGATCGAGTCCCAATTTTGGGAATCACCTTCCTTTGAATTGCTGCAACAAATAAACCAGGTGCTATTAATCCCAGTATTTTTCGCTTGTTTGGGTTTATTTTTCCCAAGGAATTATTACTCTGGTTTGTCCATGATATGTACACAGGTCTATCAAATGATGACCGCATTAACGACGGTCGCGTGGTGGTTCGATCAGTTTCCGTACATAGTCCGGCGAACGCCGCATCCGGAGCTCGGACCGACCTATGAATTCAGGCTTTGCCACGCCTTTACTGCATCATGCCGACGCCCTGCATCGACATTGACTTCGGCGCCAGGCCATAATTCTTCTATTCCTCACTTTGCATAAATTATTTATTATGCAACATTTTTTTAATTATCATTATTACTATTATCTCCGTTTTGCACTATTTTTTGTGCACAGGATAATGATCCGGGGACTTCAGTGTCACTCTACCGGTCTGCATTGACCATGCTATGTCACCACTTCAGCGTGTCGAGCTCTTCGCTCCGCCACCTCGGGACCAGCTTGGGGGATGGAACCTTGCCCCGCATCAAGCTCGGACCGCGTCATCAATACCGCACACATTAACCAGCTAAGTCGCTTTCATGCTCAAAGCTTTAATTTCTAACTTGTGTTCGGTTCGACCAAGCATTATACTTTTTTGGAAAAAAGTTGCTTGTAAAAAAATTTCCTTGTCCAAACTTTGTTTGTGACGCATAAATTCAAATACCCCATTTACTTGGGGGCTTCCTTTATGAAGCTTTTCCCGTTGCATATGATTATACTTGTACGGCTTTGTTCCTTGTTCGTGTATTACGCCACAATATGCACCAGATTGACTTAAGCGATTTGCAAGCTGGGTTGCCTCGCTCCTGTGTTTACCCCTACGTTCCCGATTGTTCGGCTAGGGAGTAAAGGGAGCACCTCTGCGATTGTCACGACCGGGTCACCCGAGCCGGACCTCGGACTGGGTGAAGCCGAAAGCTAGCGCTCTTATAGTTATTCAATGATGGTCGGCACACAACGGAACTCATGAGTACAAAAAATCTATTGCACAAGTCTCATAATAACAATGAGCACCGAAGAAAGGTATCGGTGGGGGTACTATTTTCTCCGAAGATGCTTCTTACTCTTCGCAGTAATATAGCATAAGTTCCCTGAGCGCGCTTTGTCTGTTACAGCCTTATGGCCTGGTTGCCTAGTTATTGGAAACACCGTCGATATTCTCGACCGATGGAGTACATAACACTTTTCGGTCCTTAACCGAAGAGGGAGAAGCCGACGATCGGTTAAGACGCGTTTAAAGTTCGGTCGAACATAGATATGATATAAGTATTTCGGTACATGCAATCATTCTTCTACCCAAGTCACTTGGGGGCTCTTAAAATTTGTATGAGCCGTTTTATAATAAGTGTTCTTCTTCTTAGTCGTTGCAAAGTTTTATTATTATTATTTATCACTCCTTTTTTCGACACGAGTGTGCGGTCACTAGCTAGGGAGCCTAATTTATCTCTCAAAGCTGCTAGAGTTTAGTTTGCTAAACTGGCCTGATGAGAAGTACTCCGCCCTCGGGATAGGAGGTTGAAGCCGTAGGCTGACCCGCTCGAAGTCTTGAGATAGGATGTATCATGTTAAAGCACGACAGAAGCACTTCCTTTTTCTAAGACCAACTTTCGGATTGGCACCGAACACTTGATATTGTTCGGATGTCATGTTTTTACTGACGTTTCTTGGTTTTCCAAGCTTTTTGGCACTTTTAAACTATTTGTGTTTTTCCAGCATTAGTCTCGTAGTGCAACGCCGGACACCTTTAGGGATTCGGCAAAAACATTCTCAGATATTGCTATATATGCATCGGTTTCGAATTGTGTCTTCGGTCAATAGTTGGGTTGCCTGGCTCCTGCACTTGCTTCCTACGTTCTGTTTTGTTCGGCTAGGCGTGCAAAGGGAGAACCACTGCGATTGTGCTTCCAGCTCACATGGTTAAGCACCTCAGTGGAGAAAGCCGAAAACTGTCTGTCATAATAAGCGTAAACTGGTCAGCGATCCAATGACTATGTTAAATAACGGGCCGTTCATAACATTGGCCGAAGTGTTTACGGCTTGACCCCGACTATCGCCGAACACTACCGGGGGCTATTAACTGGCTTCCCAAACTAAATCCTCGATATTTTGCTCTTACATTAGAGCTGAGGTTTAATGATCATGCTTAGCATGACAACCCAAAGAAAGGAACCGATAGCGGGACTATTTTCTTTGGAAGACATTCCTTCTGTTAAACAGTAATATAACTCTCTGCATACCTTTGTTTATAAAATCGTATGGCCAGATTGCCTTGTTTGTTGTAAATCTTTGCCCTCATAAAGGTTTTATAAAGTAGGACAAACACTCCTCGGCTACTAGCCGAGGAGGTGGAAGCCGATGGTCGGTCAACAAAGTTTTGTACAATGCAGATCCAAGCATTAATGACGTAAAGTACTTGGATACATAGAGTCATTACACATAATTTGTGATTTTACTATGGATATTGATCCTTAATTCGGCCGCCCGTGTCCGCATTAAGGCTCAGGGGCTACTGGGCTTCGGGCTTATTATTTAAAAATATTAAAGGGGCACATCGATCCCCTGATCTGGTGTTGCCACCCGACCAGTGTCTTGGGGGCTACTGCATTGCTTGTCCAATGCAGAAAATTTTATGTGCAATATAGTTTCCGAGGAGATTTTGATCCTCAGGTTGGTCGGCCGCACCCAACCTGAGTCTTGAGGACTGAGCACGCCGCTTTTGTGTCCCGAAGTATTCTGCCGAGCTAGGATTTGATCCTCAGGTCGATTTTGCAAATCAACCTGAGTCTCAGCGGCTACTAGGATCAACGGTCTTATGTCATCCTTCATGTGCATCTCGGGTTTTAGACCGATACACACCTTGAGGGCTATTGGCTATATATCTCGGCAGAGAATAAATTGCACCAATAAAAAATATTGACAAAAAATCGGCCCATAGTCGGGGGCACCACCTCGGAAGCAGTCCGGCATAAAGCTCGGGTGCTAATGGCTGGCTCCATAGAGGGCATTTCCGGCATTAAGCTCGGCTAAACTCCTTCACCTTTTTTGAACCAAGCTGATATGACACCTCGGATATAGTCCGGCGTTGGAGCTCGGATACAGTCCGGCGTTGGAGCTCGGATACATAGTCCGGCGTTGGAGCTTGGATACATTCCGGCGTTAGAGCTGGGAAGCGGTCCGGCATTGGTGCTCGGCTGCAAAAGATACCTCGAATACAGTCCGGCGTTAGAGCTCGGACGCAAGAGGACACTGCCTCCCGGGAACAACTTCAAACCCGAGGTGTGGCATAAAAACAATAAGACATTG
Source organism: Triticum dicoccoides (assembly GCF_002162155.2). Lineage (NCBI taxonomy): Eukaryota > Viridiplantae > Streptophyta > Magnoliopsida > Poales > Poaceae > Triticum > Triticum dicoccoides. Next base: position 688,168,728 of record NC_041382.1, read on the forward strand.
ATAAAGGCCGGAAACTTAAAGGGGCTCCTCGAATACCCGACGTGTAAACTCGTCGAATGCATTTCGGCGATCCTCAAGATCGAAGATAAAGAAGATTTGTTGAACCAGTTTTCAAGACCGGCAACCGAAGATGAAGAACAGTTCGGAAGAATCGAGGAGCGTCCCTAACTTGAAGACCGCTTCAGGGGGCTATTGACGGTGTCCTGGACTAGGGGGTACTCACCACATCGTCTCCCAATCTATTAGATTGGGCCGAGGACCCCCGTGGCCGTATACTCATGGGCCAGTTCGGACGGCTGCCGCATACAAGGAAGATTCCACAAGACTTGGCGATCAAGACAAGGACTCCACCCCACCGGCGTATTCAGCTAGGACTCTTGTTATCCTAGGCCTCCGGTGCATTATATAAACCGAGGCCAGGCTAGTCGATAGACATACAACATATACAATACACATCAACAATCATACCATAGGCTAGGTTCTAGGGTTTAGCCTCCTTGATCTCGTGGTAGATCTACTCTTGTACTACCCATATCATCAATATTAATCAAGCAGGAGTAGGGTTTTACCTCCATCGAGAGGGCCCGAACCTGGGTAAAACAAAATGTTCCCTGTCTCCTGTTACCATTCGGCCTAGACGCACAGTTCGGGACCCCCTACCCGAGATCCACCGGTTTTGACACCGACACCCTCCATTCCAAAATACTTGAATTCCATTTGTCCAAAAATGGATGTACCTATATACTAAGACATGTCTAGATACATATATATTTTGACAAATAGAAGGCATGTAGTATTGTGCAACGAAGGGAGTAGAATGGATGCAAGTTTTTGTATTGGGAAGAAGAGTACATCCATATATTGATAGAGCGCAATTTAGTAGATGTTCTATCACTTTTAGTTAGTATAGAATAGAGGCTAGACATGAGACTAGATGCGAGGAAGCAACGTCTACTTCTTTACACTCGAAGAAGAAAGAAGCACGCAAGATCGAGCCTCCGTAGATCAACAATGAATGCATCGAGAAGGCACTAATCCAACTTACTACAGGAGTAGTCAAAATTATCGTTGGAGTTCGTGCAAAACGAAGGTCCGTTTGGGGTCGTGCGTTGGAGTTGGCCTTACAAGTGGGACCGCAGTTAAGGAAACCGACTATCGGCAAACCCCCACCTCGCCTGCCGTGCGATGGCTGAAGTTAGAGAAACGACGAGGTTGAAGAGATTGCTCTCGCACGGACTCCAAGAAATAATATGGTGTCAGATGGATGTCATGGTGGTGGCTTGTGCCGTACTCCTGGACGTGAATGCTTGTTCTGGCCCATGCCACCCTACTACTCCTACTACTTACTCCTACTATATACTATACTACTAGTATATCGAGGATTCGAGGTGCTGGTTACATACAACGAACACATTAACATATGGCTACAGTAAAAACACCCGCCTGACGCGCGAAGCATGTGAAGCTAGTACAAATAGTGTACTACTATTGTTGATTGGCCTCATCCGATAACCTGTTGCAATGCACGTACAATTATGTATTCGGAAAATATTTTTTTGCCTCGTCGCACCACTCACTCAGAGAAGTGACTCGAAAGCCATTCATAAATTTAGTAAGTTTATCACAGGCATATCATTTTATTACATAGTACAACAGGTCATCAACCCACATCGACAACGAGGATACATTATAAATACTAAAGTTTTCGCCACACAACAAATAACAAGCCATGAAATGAACTTCAACTCAACCATTCCGCGGCATTGGAAATGCTTGCTTTAAACCACAAGTGATTCTCTGGGACGGGCCATCCGTTGTCGATCTGGAGACCAACGCAGGACTGATCATCGAGGCTGAAGCGGCCTACTATATCAGTACCAGGGTAGGGAACCACCCAAATGTCCGAGGTATAGACACAGTTGCTTCTCATAAATGTGTCAACAGCAGTTGGGTCGCCTTTCACCATCATCGGATAGTTTTGTCCAAGGAAGAGCGATTTTTCTCCAAGACTATCAATTCTGTGCCAGGGAGAAGGAGTTGGCGCTAGCACCCTACTATCCATCCCGAATACCATGCAACGGGTGTTGGAATAGGTCCGGAGAGTGCGACCATGGGAGACTACACCTGCTTCCTTAGCAGTAACATCGTCAGTGGGCTGTATACACACAAGAAGAGGTGATCCATCGGAATTAGTTGCCAGGCGCCACAGAGTATATCGGCGCTGCTTGTCCTCATGCTCGTGATCATCACCATCATCGTCTCCCCCTTGGTTATAAAAATCTTCAAGTATAGGTGGTGGGATGTTCACAGGACCCTGGAAACACAAGAAGAAGGTTAATTAGTAAGGGGAAACTTGCTAACCCGCATGCATGTGGATGAAACAATTATAATTACGGTGGAAGACAAACGTACCGAAACAACGAGGATGCCATGCAAAAACAGTGCCACGAGTGGTGGCAGCAAACACAAGGCCCTCGTATTCAATTGCATCATAGTACTCATCCGTGTACAGAAACTGATTTTTGAGCAATATCCATCGAGTGAAACCATCAAGGGCAGCAACAAGCTTGTCGAAGATAGAAACAACATCATAGTTTTTGTAATTCCAAGAGCGGTTGGAAACTCGACAAATTGCTATCTTTCGTAGACGACAGTCACCATGATCATATTTGAATGTGCGTACATTACCGGTGTGCTCAACCTCTCGGCAGTGTGCTGAGATTTTTGGAAGTGGAACCTGGTGACGAGTGTACACATTCACAAGTTCCCACTCGTAGTTGGACCCAATGTAAACAACCCAATCTCCATTTGCGCCCGCCCAAGCCTTGCCCTCAAGCGATGGCATCTTAACATCACATGTATCATTATCAAGCGGCATCAACTTGCACAGGGCGAGGCCTCCATCATGCCGGCGCCAGTCATCAGGGTCACGGCGAAGAAGATAGGGGAGATCAAACCGCTCCTTGACCCTTGGGTTCCTTGCAATGATGTTATTAGTTGAGTCGAGAATGGGCTGGAATGAACCTGCCATGCTAGCCGAGGTGATGACATCCCACCGATCAATGAGTTCCTCCACCACGTCATCTTTCAGATCGGGGCAAGAATAACGAGGTCGTTTCTGGCCTGTTCCCTCCATGGAGAAGATGATCAAACAATGGCAGAAGAAAGGGTGAAGGGCTGAAGGAAAATGGAGGAGGGAGAGGAAGAGCGTGCGACAGTAGTTCCAAATTGAGAGGGAAAGGCGAAGAGTCGGTGGACGGTTGTGAGTTTGCCACGGTTCACGAAGAGGCGCCCCGGCCTACACATCCGTTCCGAAATACTCCTACTACTCGCCGTCGTCTCACTGATATGTTGGAATGGGACCACATGTCAACGAAACATGATGTGTAATTTCTCGTGCAAAATGCGATCTGGCCGCGTTGGTGTAGCAACCAGACCTCAAACGGTCCAATCTCTGTGCTCCGGTGTCATCCCTGGATCAGTAATGCTGACACCACACAGTAATTGAAGGATTTATAACAGAGTAGCAATCACACACTTATTACATCGAATGTCTCAAAAGAGAACTTATTACAATAAATATGGCTTAAGGCCATCTAATAACGATAACGGCGGAAGGCTTGGAAGATAAGTGAGTCCATCAACTCCAACGGCATCACTGAGTATAGAACCACGACCTAAAAACTCCTTATTCGTTGTCTGAAAAGTCTGCAACATTAACGTTGCAGCCCGAAATGGGTCAGCACATGGAATATGCTGGGAAAGTAACACATAGAGAGTAATGGAATGAAACGGCTATTCTATATGCATATTTGGCTGGTGGAAAGCTCTATGGTTACAGTTTTGCGTAAAGCCAATTTTTCCCTACTGCAAAGGAATAAATTTTATTTAACTATCATGGTAGTTGTTAAACATTGAGAATGGTTGACAGCATTCTCAATCCCAATTAAGCATCATCATTAAACAAAACTCAGCAAAATTAATTTTAGAGTAACATGTTGAGATGCACATGATAATACAGGTACTAGATACTCAAGATGTCCATAACCGGGGACATGACTAATCATGATTAGTTTGTACACTCTGCAGAGGTTTGCGCACTTTTCCCCACAAGACTCGATCGCCTCTGTTTGGTTTCTCACACTACATGGTGTTTGGGAAGACGGATGACCGAGACATAGTCTTTCAGAAGCGCTAGCACCTTACGATCGGGTAGACCATTACACCTACTTTCCCCTACATTTGCTAGTCTACCACTATAAGAGTTCGCACAACTTAATCAACTATGCTAGAGCCCATAATAGCTTGTGGCTACACACGGAAGTTTCTAGCATGAATAATCTCATGATCCCTTTGAGCCTGGGTGGCGGTCCATAAAGAAAACAGGCAATCCTGGAATACCCAGGTACCTCAATCCACCCAGATGTGTGTTTAAGTTGCCACCTTAAGTAAAACATTAATTAACAATCTCACATCTGTCATGGATACACTCACCCAATCCACGTCTACTAGCATAGCATGGCATAATAAGCAACGTAGAAGTAACTCCCAAAGGTTTGATAATAAACAGGTAATAGGTACTACCTCAACTACTTCCCAAACCCACAATTTAATTAGATCCTAATCATGCAATGTGTGAGGATTGATCTAATGCAATAAAACTGGGTAGTGGGAAAGCATGATCAAAGTGTTACTTGCCTTGCTGATGATCCGGGAAACCTAGCGATTCGAAGTAGCAAGCGGTGCACTCCGGGTACTCTATCACAAACAAACAAGCATACAATAAGTACTCTACTAATGCACAGGTAAAACTCAAATAAGAGATCTAACCAGAGGTTTCAACTTAAGAACTCCGGTTGGCAAAAAGAGTCAAATCGAACGAAGCAACGAAAGACAAACGGCAAAAGAAACAGGCTTCGTTCACTATTCTGGATCTAAGGCAATTTTTACAGTGGCAAAAACTTGTTTAAGTTGGTTAATCGGAAAGAGGGTTTCGAGACGAAACTCCAGGCGCTTGAATTGCCTGATTCCGATAAACGAGCGAAGAGTTAGACTAAAACGAAAATCGGATCAGAAATCGCGATCAGAAAAATAGCGGATTTAATCCGAGAAAAGAAAAAACGATGAACATTCGCTAGAACGAACGAACGCTCGCTATTTAAATAAACCGGAAAACTGATTTATTTAAAAGAAAAACCGAAACTAAAAAAACGAGCAAAACCGTCGGAAAACCGAACGGTTTTTCAGGAAAAACCGATGACTAAAAAAACTACCTCCGGCAACTCCGGTGACTAATCCGGCGGGCGGCGGCGGCGGCGGTCGGTGGCGATCAGCGGCGGCGCGGGGCGGCAGGGCGGCGGCGGGGCGGCGCAGCGCGGCGGCGGCGCTAGGGCGGCGGGGGCTGGGCGCTAGGGTTTGGGAGGTCCCGGGCTGGGCTCCCCGGCTTATAAAGCCTGGACGGGCCTAGTGTCCGGGTCGGACACGGCCCGTAGGTTGGTTGCGTTTTTTAATTAGTTACGCTCAGAAAAAAAAACAAAAGGAATACTAAACGGACTCCAAAAATCCCGAAATAAATTTTCCCCGTCTTCTAAAATCAAGACCCACAAGATGAACATTTATTTGGGGCCTAAATGCAATTTTGAAAAACGCGCATTTTTCCTAAATTCAAATAAAATAGCAAATAAAACCAAAATAAAATCTTATCTTATTTTTTTATTAAATCCTCAATATTTCTTTATTTTGGGAAAGTCATTTTATTCCCTCTCTCATATTTTTGTAATAGAAATAATTGAAGATAAAATAAATAAAATCAAATGATCCTATTTTCAAAATTTGAGACAACTCAAATATGAAAATAACGAAATCCCCAACTCTCTCCGAGGGTCCTTGAGTTGCATGAAATTTCCAGGATCAACCAAAATGCAATAAATATGATATGCAATGATGATCTAGTGTATAACATTCCAAATTGAAAATTTGGGATGTTACAAACCTACCCCCTTAAGATGAATCTCGCCCTCGAGATTCGGGTTGGCTAGAAAATAGGTGAGGGTGGTCCTTCAGCAAATCTTCCTCTTGTTCCCAGGTGGCTTCATCCTCCGTGTGGTGGCTCCACTGAACCTTGCAAAACTTGATAACCTTGCTGCGGGTGACTCGACTGGCATACTCTATAATCTTTACTGGTTTCTCCTCATAGGTCAAACCACTGTCCAACTGAATTGCTTCCAGTGGTATCATATCTCTCAGCGGTATGTCAGCCATCTCTGCGTGGCACTTCTTCAACTGGGATACATGGAACACGTCGTGAACTCCCGACAATCCTTCGGGCAATTCCAACTTGTAGGCTACTTCTCCCATACGCTCCAAAACTTTGTATGGGCCTACAAAACGTGGCGCTAATTTTCCCTTAACTCCAAAGCGCTTTACTCCTCGAAGTGGTGATACTCGAAGGTAAACTCGGTCACTGACTTCGTAAACTGTCTCCTTGTGTTTAGAATCGGCATAACTCTTCTGGCTGGATTGAGCTACCTTCAGCCTGTCACGAATTAATTTCACTTTCTGTTCAGATTCCTTTATCAGATCCGGTCCAAACAACTGGCGGTCTCCAACTTCATCCCAGGACAATGGGGTCCTGCACCTCCTTCCGTACAAGGCTTCGAAAGGGGTCATCTTCAAACTGGATTGATAGCTGTTGTTGTAAGAGAACTCTGCATACGGCAAATTCTTGTCCCAACTAGATCCGTAATCTAGCGCACAAGCTCTTAGCATATCCTCCAAAATCTGATTGACTCTCTCAGTCTGTCCATCTGTCTGCGGGTGGAAAGCTGTGCTAAACTCCAGTCTGGTTCCCAAAGTTTCATGCAACTGATTCCAGAACTTTGAGGTAAACTGGGTTCCTCTATCTGATACTATGCTCCTTGGAACTCCATCCAGACAAACAATTCTAGTCATGTATATCTTTGCCAACTTTGCACTGGTATAGGTAGTCTTCACTGGAATGAAATGAGCTACCTTTGTCAAACGATCGACTACAACCCATATCGAGTCATAGCCTGAACATGTTCTGGGCAATCCTGCAATAAAATCCATGCCTAACTTATCCCACTTCCATTCAGGTATCGGCAATGGCTGTAGCAATCCGGTTGGCTTCTGATGCTCTGCCTTTACTCTCTGACATACATCACAAACTGCTACATATTCTGCAATACCCTTCTTCATTCCGGTCCACCAGAAAATATCCTTCAAATCCAAATACATCTTGGTATTTCCTGGGTGAATCGAATATGGTGAATCATGGGCCTCTTGTAAAATTAACTTCCTGATCTCCGGATCATTTGGCACATAAACACGGTCTTCATACCATAAGGTATCGTGCTCATCCTCACGAAATCCCTTAGCTTTTCCTTTGCTCATTTTCTCCTTTATCTCGGCAATCTCCTTATCAGTCTTTTGGGCTTCTCTAATCCTATCCATCAACGTAGACTGAATCTCCAATGCTGCTACATAGCCTCTCGGACTATTTCCAAACAAAGCTCTCGAAGATTTTTGGCTAACTCCCTTGGTAAATCTCCCATCATTAAGGTGTTGACGTGGCTCTTACGGCTCAACGCGTCAGCTACTACGTTAGCCTTTCCGGGGTGATAATGCAATTTCATATCATAATCCTTGATGAGCTCCAACCATCTCCTTTGTTTGAGATTCAACTCCTTCTGCGTGAAAATATACTTCAAACTCTTATGATCCGTGTACACCTCACAATGGTTTCCAATCAGAAAATGTCTCCAAGTCTTCAGTGCATGCACTACGCTGCTAACTCCAAATCATGCGTAGCATAATTCAACTCATGGGGCTTAAGCTGTCGTGAGGCATATGAAACAACTCTTCCTTCCTGCATAAGCACTACTCCAAGTCCTCGACGTGAAGCGTCACAATACACCTCATAATCCTTGGTCTAGTCTGGCAAAATCAACACTGGTGAGGTAACCAAATGTTTCTTCAACTCCTGAAAACTAGCCTCACATTCCTCAGTCCATTTGAACTTGGTATCCTTCTTCAACAACTCCGTCATAGGCTTCGCAATCTTTGAGAAATTCTCAATAAACCTCCGGTAGTATCCTGCGAGTCCAAGAAAACTCCGGATCTCTCCAACTGCTGTTGGCGCTTCCCACTTGGTCACAGTATCAACTTTAGTGGGACCTACTGCATTACCTTCTCCGGATATAACGTGTCCGAGAAATCCAACTTCTTTCAACCAAAACTCACATTTGCTAAATTTGGCATATAATTGATGTTCTCTGAGCTTTCCAAGAACCAAACGCAAATGCTCCTTATGCTCCTCTTCATTTTTCGAGTAAACCAGGATATCATCAATGAACACTACGACGAACTTATCCAAGAACTCCATAAACACTTTGTTCATCATGTTCATAAAATATGCAGGTGCGTTAGTCAGACCAAATGACATAACGGTATACTCGTACAGCCCATACCTGGTGGTAAAAGCCGTCTTGGGTATATCATGTTCTCGAATCTTCAACTGGTGGCGCAGATCAATCTTGGAAAATACCTTAGCTCCTTGCAATCGATCAAACAGATCATTGATCATTGGTAGTGGGTACTTGTTCTTGATGGTTACTTCATTCAATCCTCGATAATCAACAACCATCCTTAACGATCCATCCTTCTTCTCCACTAGAAGTACTGGCGATCCCCAAGGCAATGAACTTGGGCGAATGTATCCTTTATCCAGTAACTCCTTAATTTGCTTCTTAATTTCCACCAAATCCTTTGCAGGCATCCTATATGGTCTCTTTGATATTAGCCCGGTGCCTGGCAAAAGCTCAATCAAAAACTCAATATCTCTATCCGGTGGCATGCCTGGCAATTCCTCTAGAAATACATCGGGGAAATCCTTCACTACTGGTACTTCCTCCTGCACAACTCCTGTTAAACAATTTACTTGAGTCCTCTTTGGCACATGCCGGGATACATACTTGATCCTTCTCCCTTCTGGGGTGGTAAGCAAGATTGACTTACTAGCGCAATCGATGTTTCCTCCATACATCGACAACCAATCCATACCCAGAATTACATCCAAACCTTGTGATTCCAATATTATCAAATCTGAGGGGAACACATGCCTACCTATATTTAATGGCACTTGAAAACATCCTTGACTAGCCATATACTCCGCTCCTGGTGAGCTTACTAACATAGGAGTTCTAAGTACTTTGGTGGGCAGATTATACTTATCCACAAATCCCCTTGATATGTATGAATGTGATGCACCAGTATCGAAAAGAACAAGTGCAGTAAATGACTTAACCAAAAACTTACCGATTACTGCATCCGGCTACTCTTCAACCTCCTCCACGTTAACATGGTTCACCTGTCCCCTATTGAAAGGGTTCGACTTCTTCCCAGAGCTTCCATTGCCATTTCCATTCTGTGATTCAGGACATTCATTGGCATAATGTCTGGTCTTCTGGCACTTAAAGCAAGTGACTTGTCTTAGGTCTCTCTTGGCTGGGGTCGATGGGTTGGTGCAGTTCTGGCCATTGCTTCCTCCATTTCCATTACCATTCTTGGTGCCATTGTGATTGTGCGAGCTACCTCCTCCATGAGTATGCTGGAAATGTCCTCCCGGTCTATGGGTAAAACGTGGCTTCTGCTGAGCTCCTGAAGTGTGCTTCCCTTGTCCATACTTTCTCTTGCGGTTCTCAATCTGTTGCTGCCTCCCTTCAATCATGAGAGCACGATCTACCAACTCCTGGTAGATGTTGAAGGTGGCTACCATCAACTTCATGCTCAACTCATCATTCAGTCCTTCCAGAAACTTTTCCTGCTTTGTTGCATCAGTTGCAACGTCATCTGGGGCATAACGTGCTAGCTTACTAAAATCCTCTACATACTAGCCAACTGTCCGTCCTCCTTGGTGCAAGTTGCAAAACTCTCGCTTCTTCATGGGCATAGCTCCTGCTGAAACATGGGCGGTTCTAAAAGCCTGCTGGAACTGGTCCCACGTGACAGTGTCGACAGGGAAAATGGCTGTGAAATTCTCCCACCATGATGCTGCTGGTCCATCAAGCTGATGTGCGGCAAACTTCACCTTCTCCGCATCCGTGCATCCTGCTATGGTCAACTCTCTAGCTGTCTTGCGGAGCCAATCATCTGCTACTATCGACTCGGTGCTACTGGAAAATACCAGCGGATTCAGCCTAAGAAAACGGGCTAAGTGATCAATAGGTGGTGGTGGTGGTGGTGAGTTGTTGTTGTTGTTCCACTGATTCTGATTCTGGAATAGCAACTGCATCAATGTGTTCTGCTGCTGGATCAACTGGGTGAGCTCCGGTGGGAAGGTAAATCCGGAGTCACGTCTCGGAGGCATCTGAGGGTTTTTAGAAAAGATGAGATTTAAGAATAGAGGGGGTCTAAAGAGAAAACACTACCCATATGCACATGAGGCAAAAGCAAACAATTCACTTCATTCAATCAATCAAACAAGGGCATACAATCGATCTAACGATCACAAAAGTGCTCGGACTACTATATTTACATGGTGGACTACTACTACTGATGAGGTGGTCTACTAGAAATATTCTTCGGTTGCAGACTCCATGATATCTGCTCCAGCTTCATCAACATAGTCATCATCGCTATCATCTAGATCCGAGTCGGTGTCGTCGATGATGATGTAGTCTTCCGGGCGAATCTCCTTGGGTTCTTCGTCTTCTTCTACTGGTGTAGGGCCTCCCATAAATATTCCAATCTTCATTGTTAGGTCGGCATTCTTATCCACTAATACTTCAATTTCCTCTTTATAATCTTCACGAGTAGCCTTGAGTTCTTCCTCCAGTTCCTTGATTCTTGTCTTTGCCTTCTTCAGATCTATCATGTCGGCGCACATCTAGTTCTCCTGGCGTCGAATGTGCTGGTTTAACTCCTGGATAAAAGCTGCAACTGACCTATCCTTCCTGGTGCTGATCATCTCCCAGTGCTCATCTCGGCGCCCATAAATCTGGTAGATAGTATCCTTGAGATCATTGTGGTAGACTTCTCCAATGCGTCCCATGGCGATGTGAGCTGCCATGCTCTTTCCTAGACTCCAAGTTGGTGCATCAAAAGAAAACTCTATGGGCTCAGTGACTGGCATGAACGTCCTTCCTAGAACTTGAACTTGGATCATCCAACGTTCTTCTTCAGGTAAAGTGGCGTTGTAGGTTCCGGTGAAGCTTGGTACTCCTAAGTTCAGATATCTAGTGACTTCCTTCAAATGACGTCTAAAGGGTGTATCTTCATCCAGTTGAGTGAACTTGTTCCTTGCATCCGCCATTCCTAAAAGAGTAGAAAAGATGAAAAGACAGAAAGAGAAGAGAGTGAGTAGTGATATAGGTCTTTTAGCTTAGTGGGCGTGTCCTACAGTCAACGTGTGCTCTGATACCACCTTGTAGCGACCAGACCTCAAACGGTCCAATCTCTGTGCTCCGGTGTCATCCCTGGATCAGTAATGCTGACACCACACAGTACTTGAAGGATTTATAACAGAGTAGCAATCACACACTTATTACATCGAATGTCTCAAAAGAGAACTTATTACAATAAATATGGCTTAAGGCCATCTAATAACGATAACAGCGGAAGGCTTGGAAGATAAGTGAGTCCATCAACTCCAACGGCATCACTGAGTATAAAACCACGACCTAAAAACTCCTTATTCGTTGTCTGAAAAGTCTGCAACATTAACGTTGCAGCCCGAAACGGGCCAGCACATGGAATATGCTGGCAAAGTAACACATAGAGAGTAATGGAATTAAACGGCTATTCTATATGCATATTTGGCTGGTGGAAAGCTCTATGGTTACAGTTTTGCATAAAGCCACTTTTTCCCTACTGCAAAGGAATAAATTTTATTTAACTATCATGGTAGTTGTTAAACATTGAGAATGGTTGACAGCATTATCAATCCCAATTAAGCATCATCATTAAACAAAACCCAGCAAAATTAATTTTAGAGTAACATGTTGAGATGCACATGATAATCCAGGCACTAGATACTCAAGATGTCCATAACGGGGACACGGCTAATCATGATTAGTTTATACACTCTGTAGAGGGTTGCGCACTTTTCCCCACAAGACTCGATCGCCTCCGTTTGGTTTCTCGCACTACATGGTGTTTGAGAAGACGGATGACCGAGACATAGTCTTTCAGAAGCGCTAGCACCTTACGATCGGGTAGACCGTTACACCTACTTTCCCCTACATCTGCTAGTCTACCACTGTAAGAGTTCGCACAACTTAATCAACTATGCTAGAGCCCATAATAGCTTGTGGCTGCACACGGAAGTTTCTAGCATGAATAATCTCATGATCCCTTTGAGCCCGGGTGGCGGTCCATAAAGAAAACAGGAAATCCTAGAATACCCAGGTACCTCAATCCACCCAGATGTGTGTTTAAGTTGCCACCTTAAGTAAACCATTAATTAACAATCTCACATCTGTCATGGGTACACTCACCCAATCCACGTCTACTAGCATAGCATGGCATAATAAGCAACGTAGAAGTAACTCCCAAAGGTTTGATAATAAACAGGTAATAGGTACTACCTCAACTACTTCCCAAACCCACAATTTAATTAGATCCTAATCATGCAATGTGTGAGGATTGATCTAATGCAATAAAACTGGGTAGTGGGAAAGCATGGTCAAAGTGTTACTTGCCTTGCTGATGATCCGGGAAACCTAGTGATTCGAAGTAGCAAGCGGCGCACTCCGGGTACTCTATCGCAAACAAACAAGCATACAATAAGTACTATACTAATGCATAGGTAAAACTCAAATAAGAGATCTAACCAGAGGTTTCAACTTAAGAACTCCGGTTGGCAAAAAGAGTCAAATCGAACGAAGCAACGAAAGACAAACGGCAAAAGAAATAGGCTTCATTCACTATTCTGGATCTAAGGCAATTTTTACAGTGGCAAAAACTTGTTTAAGTTGGTTAATCGGAAAGAGGGTTTCGAGACGAAACTCCAGGCGCTTGAATCGCCTGATTCCGATAAACGAGCGAAGAGTTAGACTAAAACAAAAATCGGATCAGAAATCGTGATCAGAAAAATCGCGGATTTAATCCGAGAAAAGAAAAAAACGACAAACGTTCGCTAGAACGAACGAACGGACGAACGCTCGCTCTTTAAATAAACCGGAAAACCGATTTATTTAAAAGAAAAACCGAAACTAAAAAACAAGCAAAATCGTCGGAAAACCGAACGGTTTTTCGGGAAAAACCGACGACTAAAAAAAACTACCTCCGGCAACTCCGGCGACTAATCCGGCGGCCGGCGGTGGCGGTCGGCGGCGATCGGCGGCGGCGCGGGGCGGTGGGGCGGCGGTGCAGCATGGCGGCGGGGCTGGGCGCTAGGGTTTGGGAGGTCCCGGGCTGGGCTCCCCGGCTTATAAAGCCTGGACGGGCCTAGTGTCCGGGTCGGACACGGCCCGTAGGTCGGTTGCGTTTTTTTAATTAGTTACGCTCAGAAAAAAATGAATACTAAACGAACTCCAAAAAATCCTGAAATAAATTTTCCCCGGCTTCTAAAATCAAGCTGCACAAGATGAACATTTATTTGGGGCCTAAATGCAATTTTGAAAAATGCGCATTTTTCCTAAATTCAAATAAAATAGCAAATAAACCAAAATAAAATCTTATCTGATTTTTTATTAAATCATCAATATTTCTTTATTTTGGGAAAGTCATTTTATTCCCTCTCTCATATTTTTGTAATAGAAATAATTGAAGATAAAATAAATAAAATCAAATGATCCTATTTTCAAAATTTTAGACAACTCAAATATGAAAATAACGAAATCCCCAACTCTCTCTGAGGGTCCTTGAGTTGCGTGAAATTTCTAGGATCAACCAAAATGCAATAAATATGATATGCAATGATGATCTAGTGTATAACATTCCAAATTAAAAATTTGGGATATTACAGATGGCCCGAGGTGCCGCATTAGTTATCGACCTTTATTTTTTTAATGGCGTGCCGATCAGTTTTGAAGCACGACTAACTGGTATTGTACGCAGAGAAAATATAAACTACTCTACCACTACCCCACCTCCAATACTAGTAGTATAAAAAGATATATATATATATGCTGGAGTTTCAACGCTTTCTTGCTAAGGGCTGCCCACTTGCTTCTCACACTACCACCCTCTCTCCAGATCTAAAAAAGACGGCCCCTCTCTCCCTCCTCACCGGTGGTCACAAATCCGCCGGGGAAGAAAAGGACGTGCAGCGTTGACGCATTCGTCGTCGGCGAGTGAGGTCACGCACTGATGACAAGTCCGTCCTCTCAGACCTAGCGCCCGCGCGGGATGGCCTCCATCCCCAAGCTCGCTGCCATAGTGTGTGCGGAGGATGACGACCATGAGCGAAGCCACTTCCCGCCGACCCTCAGGTATGCTACCTCTTTTCGAGCCATAACCTTGTTCTATTGCCCCATCTGCTACGTCGTTGCATGTGGATCTTTTTCCACTCCATCATCTTCCCAATTTACTATCCTCTACTCTGCTGGCCACGCAGACGAAAACCATAATTTGCACTATTAAAGGAAACCCTACTTCATGCAGACTAATCCATGTCTGGGTTGAATAAGGAAAGGAAGGGAGACTGTACTGTCCAAGAGAGTAGGCATCGAATCCGCATCTAGGTTGAAAAGGGGAAAATCAGTAGCTAAGGAACGAGTCTCGTGTCTCTTGGTTGAAGAAGGGTAGAAAGGCATGACAACGCAATAGAGAATGACCAGGTCGATCGGTTTGTTGTCCTCGCATAGGAAAAAGGTGGCTAAAGAGAACAAAAATGGGACCGTAATCCACATATGCTGCATGGATATTTGTTGCTCTAGGCAACCATACCTCCCTCACCACTCTGCGTTCGTGGAGGTACATTGTACTGGTGCCTCCCATGCTCTTATTGCCACTTTTTTGCTGTTAGTATAACGCCAGCAGTCAAGTCAAGCAATGCTACTGCTAAAGTGATGCCACATTTAACTAATGTTGCTCTCAGTCTAATGCCACCCATAAATTTAAGCAATGCCATTTAATGTCACTGGATTATTTCAGGGTTAGCTGTTGATTGTGGATGTATTAAAGATTTTTCAGCTATAAGGCATTCTAATGCTGTTGCACAGCCAGTATACCAACGATGAAACTTTTTACTCCCGTCAGATTTTTGCACTGTTAATGCTTATAGATTACATACCTCACTTTCATGAGATAAGTTAACTTTTTTGTACAGTGTCACCAAAATGCCAAGGCGCTGATGTCATTTTATTTTGGTTAAACTGCACAGACAATTATGAAGACAAGAGGAAAGGTCAAGAGTGGACACCTCCTCCTCCGGCTGTTCTCTTGAGGAGGTCTGTATGTTTGTCTCTAATGCCTGTCGACTACATACCTGACATCATGATGTAATGTTAAGTCATTTCCTTTTGTACAGTGTCACTGAATTGTCAATGTGGTGATGGCATTTTATTTTAGTAGAACTGCACAAAATTTGCTTAAAAGAAGATGAAAGGTCTGGAATGGCTCACTTTTCCAGAAAAAACTATGTATGCCTTCCTCACATCAGCCGTTGTTGCTTTATTTATTCCTTCAAACAGGTGGTTAGAAACAGTCTTGCTACCTTTTCCCATTAAGAAATTGGAATGCTTATATTTGTGAGTCTATGCTTCAACTAGTGCCACTTTTAGAGTAATCACACTTTCAATATCTATGCAAACAGGGATGCTCGATTTTAGTGGAACTGCACAAAAAGTCCAACTGGTTCAACATTAGGAGCATGTTTTTTTCCCAACCTTTATATCCAATTGGTGGCACTATGAGCTGTTCATTACGAAGGTACATGG
This sequence comes from Triticum dicoccoides, assembly GCF_002162155.2. NCBI lineage: Eukaryota > Viridiplantae > Streptophyta > Magnoliopsida > Poales > Poaceae > Triticum > Triticum dicoccoides. Next base: position 688,184,630 of record NC_041382.1, read on the forward strand.
TTTGCTACTATCTTGCTACTCTTTTTGTACTGTCATTAGATAGTAATACTAGTGGTTTGCATGTGAATATTGGCAGGGTGGACCTACATTCGAGGTGCAGGACAGGATTCAATGATTGGATGCTCAATTTCGGTTGTATCGATTTCACCTCTTCTATCACTGCGAACATGGATATCCTTGGTCTAATGAAGAATAGGCGCTATATTTCTGCTCTAAACTAGCAAATCAATTCGGTATGAAATTGTCCAGGGCAAAACATAACTGTATCAGATTGTCCAGTGCAGAACATGACAGATGCTAAGCAGAAGAGACATGTTTAAACCAAAAATACAAGGTGTGGTATATGTTTACTAGATGCTTGATATTTGTGCAGACAGAGATGTCTGCCCGTTGCTATTTGGCAAACCAACAAAGTGCCCGCAATTTTGGTTGAACTGCACAAGAGAATAGTATAGTCACTGCATGCAGTGCCATTTGAAAATAGACACAGAAAGATTGGATAGTCACTTCATGGACTGCAGAAAAGTAGTACTGTACTATTTATTGGCCAACACTAGGTGCTTCATTGCTTTGGTCTGATTATACAATGGACATCATTTTGCCTAAGTTAAAGTTTGCATTCCGAAAATAGTCTCGCAGTGTGATCGAGGGAAGACCAAATCATATTGCAGTGCATGTTCCTCCATCATGTCTGGTTCATTCTCATAGTTCCAGCTGTTGGTGAAACCACTTATGTTTGCAAGAGGAATTGTAAACTTCACAAAAAAATTTATCTTTCAGTCTGTACTGAATGTTGGCCAATAGAAGCATCCATGTTAGTAGGAAGAACAGATGTTTTTTCTAGATCTTTGCTTTTGGAGCTACATATTTGTATATGATCTGTGAGTCATTGAGATGCATTAACATGTTGATCTTATGTATGGGAATCGTACTAGTTAGTTTTAGTTGCGACGCAAGATCCGAAGTGTCTGATCTTTGCTTTTGGAGCTACATATTTGTATATGATCTATGAATCATTGAGATGCATTAACAGTTACTTATTTATGTTCGCTCAGTGTTTACAAGTTACTGATCGAACACTAGCTAGCCTACAAATGCGCTCCTGGCAGTTTTATTTGCGACGCAAGATGCAAAGTGGCAGTTTTTTGAATAAAAATGCCTACCTCCGAAGATATTGACAAGCTCGTACGCAAGCAAGTGCCTCCTTATTTCAAGCCAATAGAAAAAATGGCTCCTCCTAGTGGATTTTTGACATATGGGTCCCATGCCATTGTCAACGTAGTCAATAAATGAGAGAATAGCACAACAAGCGGCTGACACCAGGGACCCAGCAGCTCGCCCAGTTATTTTTGTTTTGGGTTAATTTGATAAATGCCACTCCAAATCTGGTGTATCTGAGAAATGCCACTACAATTTCCAAACTTTGAAAAATGCCATTTCATGTCATTTCTAGTGGCATTTTTCGAAGTCTGGAGTGGCGTTTTTCAAAGTTTGCAAACTGTAGTGGCATTTCTCAAAGATTGCAAAAATTGGAGTGGCATTTTTCAAAATTTGGAAATTGCAGTGGCATTTTTATGAATCGCCATAATTGGAGTGGCATTTATCTAATTTGTTTTTGAGACGGAAGCAGGGTGTCAACTGGGCTGTGCGGGACACTCTGGCCTGTCTAGACAACCTTTTCTTTTATGTTTACCACAGACCAGCCCAATAGTTTTTTTTTCTGAAAATGGCTAGCCCAGCTTTTTTGTGATTTGTCAAGTAAGTCGCTTTATCAGGCCTGTTGGGTTGCAAATCTTTCAAGACGAGGAGAGTTTCATTTGGCTAGCCGAGAAAATGGCCTATCAGTAATGACAAATGGGCTGTATATTTTTAAAACACATCAAACCAACAATTATTTTCAAATATCTTTTTTTTTCATTTCGAGATTTTAAATTGCATTGATTTTTATGCGTGGATAATTTATTGGATTTTATATTGATATACATTTATTTTTAAAATCAGTCTGAATGTGACTCAAAATTTCGGGATTAAAAAACAGTTCAGACCGCACCGACATATGCAAAATTTCGTATAATTTTTTAACCGTGGTCATAATATGGGCTGTAATGCTAACATAAAGAATATGGGCTCCAAAAAAGCCCGTAAGAATGAGCAAATGAACTATAAATTATTTGAAATAATGGCAGATGGGCTATATGCTGTTTTCCAGATATTTGAGACTTTCCACAGATGGCTTGTATACTGTTGGATGTCCATCCAACGGCCGTCGTGCTTCTTCAATCTCTGCTCTTCCTGCTCCAGCCGCTCAAACAAGCACCGGCGGGACTGCCTGCTCCCTCCTCCCCACGGCCGGCTGTGCTGCCGCGCAGGCCTCACCGCCCCACCGTACTCCTATTGTTGGCCTAGCCATCCCTCTACTCACCCACACCTGCTGTTATTCTCCGGCGACGGCAGACGAACCAGTAAACCCTTGTACAGTCGTACTCCCCTCCGCGTGGGAAACAAAAACAACGACCGAGTCTTTCCTGCCTCCGTGTCGTTCCCTTCCTAGGCCTCGCCGTCGTCCACCGCCCTGGTGCTCTCGGCGTGGCGTGGTCAGCGTGGTCAACGACCGACATGCATCTGAAGTGGACTGTACGTGGAGAGGCTGACAGCTGGGTCCACGGCCGCACGCAAGGAAATGCCTCCTTATTACGCGTAAAATAATGATTTCCTCCACCTGACATCTGGGACCCACCGAAACGGCCTCTGTATTTCGTGAAAAAAACGTTACCACCGCTGACAGCTCGGACCCACCAGCTATATCTTCGCATGCAAGGAAGTGCCTCCTTATTACGCACAAAAAAATGAATACTCCCCCTGCTAGCTGGGACCCAGTATAGTGGGCCTACTAAGTTGACGGGGACGAAGGGCTTTGTCAACTTAGTCAATATGCACGATTCTAGCTCGACTGACCGTACGATGTCCATCCAACGGTCGTAGTGCTTCTTCAACCTCTGGTCTTCTTGCTCCAGCCGCCCAAACCAGCGCCGGTCGTGCCGCCTGCTCCTGCCTCCCGTGGTCGGTTGTGCTGCCGTGGAGGCCTCACTGCCTCCACTCCACTCACCCACACCCCCTGTTATTCTGCGGCGACGGCAGTGCAGCCGAACCAGTGAACCCTCGTACTCCTCTCCGCGTGGGCATCCACTGCCACATCTTCCCCGGCTCCGCGTCGTCCCCTTCCTAGGCCTCGCCGTCGTCCACCGCCGTGGTGCTGTCGGCGTGCCGTGGTCAATGTGGTCAACGACCGAATTTCATCAGAAGAATAGTGTACGTGGAGAGGCTGACAGCTGGGTCCACGGCAGCCGCAAGGAAGCGCCTCCTTATTACGCGGAAAATAATTATTCCTCCACCTGACAGTAGGGACCCACCAGACGGGCCACCAGTATTTTGCGAAAAAAAATCATTTCCCCTTGAATGCTGGGACCCACCGGATGGGCCACCGTATTTTGCGAAAAAAACGTTCCCCCCGCTGTCAGCTCGCACCCACCGGAAGTGCCTCCTTATTACGCACAAAAAATGAATACTCCCCCGGCTAGCTGAGACCCACCTTGCTAGGAGGCTGACTTGTGGGCCTACTAAGTTGACGGGGACGGAGGGCTTTGTCAACTTAGTCAATATGCATGATTCTAGCTCCAGTGACCGTACAATGTCCATCCAACGGCTGTAGTGCTTCTTCAACCTTTGGTCTTCTTGCTCCAGCCGCCCAAACCAGCGTCGGTCGTGCCTCGTGCTCCTGCCTCCCGTGGCCGGCTGCGATGCGGCGGAGGCCTCACCGCCCCCTACTACTCCCACCGCTGGCCAGGCCATCCCTCTACTCACCCACACCCCCTGTTATTTTGCGGCGATGGTAGCCTCACACCGCAGCGAACCAATGAACCCTCGTACTCCTCTACGCATGGGCATCCACTGCCGCATCTTCCCCGACTCCGTGTCGTCCCCTTCCTAGGCCTCGCCGTCATCCACCGCCCTGGTGCTCTCGGGGCGGCGTGGTCAACATGGTCAAGGAATGACTTCCATCGGACGTTGACTGTACATGGAGAGGCTGACAGCTGGGTCCACGGCCGCAACAAGGAAGTGCCTCCTTATTACGTGCAAAATAATTATTCCTCCACCTGATAGTGGGGACCCACCGGACGGGCCACCGTATTTCGCCCCCCTAACTGCTGGGACCCATCAGCTACATCTTCGCAGGCAAGGAAGTGCCTGACCGGGACCCACCTGGTCGAAGCGTACGTAGCATTGTCATTCTGGTCGCGAACGTGTACGTACATATATACTGGTGGATGTAGAGGCGCGCACGTGTCGTAGCAGAGGCGGACAGGGTGCAAGAAAGAAAATACGGCCACGTATGTGTACATACGGGCGGGGTCTCGAACGCCTACTCGCGCATACGTACGGCGAGGGCTCGTGTACATGGCTGGGTCGGAACGGAGAAACATCATCGTCGTCGTGTTCATGGGCCGGAACGGAATGCATGGTCGTGTTCATCAGGAGGGCTTGGACAGAAGAGGCGATGGAAACGAGGCATGTCGTACCGCACAACGAAGGAAACGGACCTCCTACGGTCGAAACGGGGGTCCTGTTGATCGGGAGGGGTGTGGCGTACCGCAAAACGGAGGAAACGGACCTCCTACGGTTGAAACGAGGGTCCTGTTGATCGGGAGGGGTGCGGCGTACCGCAAAACGGAGGAAACGGACCTCCTACCGTCGAAACGGGGGTCCTGTTGATCGGGAGGGGTGTGGCGTACCGCAAAACGGAGGAAAAGAACTTGTGTTGGAGCGCTACGGTCGAAACGGAGGTCCTGTTCATCGGGAGGGGTGTGGCGTAGTGCAAAACGGGACTCCACGGGATACTGTTCATCTCCACCATCGACCCCCTCCAGCCTCCACGAGCTACTATTCATCCACCGTCGACCTCCTCCAGCCTCCACGGGCTCCTGTTCATCCAGCCTCCACCGCGCGCTACTCCACCGGCTACTGTTCAACCACCCCTCCACCGTCTACTGTTCATCCAGCCCTCCACACCACGGGGTCCTGTTCAACCACCCCTCCACGGGCACCCCTCCACCGTCTACTGTTCATCCTGCCCTCCACACCACGGGGTCTTGTTCATCCACCCCTCCACGGGCACCCCTCCACCGTCTACTGTTCATCCAGCCCTCCACCACACCACGGGGTCCTGTTCATCCAGAGGCAACGCCACTGCTTACTGTTCATCCAAACCCCCCCACAACGCTCACTGTTCATCCCATCGATCGGCTTCAGTTAGTAGCAGTAGCCAAGGAATCGCTCGATCGGGTTCAGTTAACAGCCATCGATCGATCGCTCGGGTTCAGTAACGCGTAGCCTGCAGTGCAATCGCTTGGGTTCAGTTAGAGCCCAATGCCTCGCTCGGGTTCAGTTAGAGCCAACGCCTCGCACACACGCGCATATGTGTATGAGAGAAGCGCGCATCGCTCGGCCCCCGACCTCCCACCGTAACCGGGAACTCCCCGAAATTTTCCTCCCCCTTGCTTCTACCACGGTTTTTTTCGTCATGGACGGCCCAAAGAATGTCATGCAGCTGCGTCTCCAGCCCACCCAGGACGAAAAGCCCATTTTCTGTCATGATTTTTTATGATAGAAGTAGGAGCCCACCACATATCTATGATGATACCGGGTTTTGTCACAATTATCGTCATAGAAGTGTCATATGTATGACAGAAAAAAAATTCGTTCGGCCCAAAATGTCACGGATGTGTCTTTTTTTTGTAGTGAATCCCCATCACTTGGCCTTTTGCGGTCTGGGGACTGGATATGGTTGGACCCCTTAAAGGGGGAAGACATAAGAAAAAAATATCTGCTAGTCATGGTAGATAAATTCACTAAATGGATAGAGGCCAAACTAGTTAAATGGCCGAGTCCGGGCCGGTGATAGAATTCATATCCGGCGTCGTACACCGTTATGGTGTTCCACACAACATCATCACTGATAACGGCTCCAACTTCACAGCTGACGAAGTAAAAACCTGGTGCGCTAATCTGGGCATCAAGTTCGATTACGCCTATGTCTATCGTCCGCAGGCAAACGGTCAAGTCGAACGAGCTAATGGTCTTATTATGAGCGGCATCAAGCCTAGACTAGTGCGGTCTTTAAAAGAATCAGACAAGCACTGAGTCGAGGAGCTCGACTCCGTACTCTGGGGGCTGCGGACCATGCCCAATCATACTACCAGATATACACCTTTCTTCATGGTGTACGGCGCAGAGGCAGTGTTACCCTACGACATTATTCATGACTCACCTCGAGTGCGCATGTACGAAGAGAGAGAGGCCGAGATCAATCGGCATGACAACTTAGATGCCCTGGAGGAGGAGCGCGACGTCGCAAAAGCATGTTCTGCATTTTATCAACAGCAGGCTCGCAGATATCAAAGCAGAGAAGTGCGGGCCAAGACTTATAATGTTGGCGAACTTGTTCTACGCCTGCCGGAGAAGAAAAATGACAAGCTCAAGCCAAAATGGGAGGGTCCCTTCATCATTGACGAAGTTCTCAATGGAGGAGCATACCGCCTGCGTGATGCGTCAGACAATCGCCTCAAGCCGAACCCCTGAAACGCGGCCAGACTCCGAAGATTCTATGCCTAAGAGCCGAACTCTTTGTTCATCTCCTTCTCCCTATTGTTTCCATCATACCTTTTTTTGTCGTCTTTCTCTCTCTTTTCATTTTTTCTCTTTAGCCTTAAAGCTTTCGTGCGGTTAGACCGCGCACCCCTGACGCACACATATGTCTTCAAATACATACATCCATTATACCCGGGGGCTTCTTGTACAGAAGTTTGCTATTATTCTCCGGGCATCAACCTCATCACATATGCGTTTTTCCATATGTACCTTTTCTTCGCCATTATATGCATCGATATGACTTAAGTTTTGGCCAAGCTGGGTTGCCTGGCTCCTGTGCTTATGCCCTACGTTCCCATTAGTTTGGCTAGGGCATAAAGGGAGCACCTCTGCGATTGTTACTGTCGGGTCATCCGGATGTGTACCTCAGGCTGGGTGAAGCCGAAAGCTAGCGTTCTTAAGGGAATATTCGGTCAGTGGATTAAAGATGTTTTTTGCATTCGCTCCATTTGCGAACCCCCAGAAGATATATATACTGCGATTTTTTCAATCACAGTTCGGACATGCGCTCTAACGCATGCACACCCAGGGAAAGGAACCCTTAATGGAACTATTCTCTCTGGAAGATGTTTCTTACATAATGTAATATAACATAACTAGTCGGATACAACTTATCTGTTCAAGCAACTATGACCCCTACGCCTGGTTTCCACGCATACCCCAGTCTATTCGGCCGCATGGGTATTCAGAAACACTCTGCGCCTTCAGGTCCAGAGGGCAAAGAGAAAAGGTTTGCCATGACAATCATTTTACAATTCAGCTAGACGGAAAATACACAGTCATTTTGACTCAAAAATTTCCTCCTCTATACCATCCAGTAGGCTATCTAACTTACAATCCTGCTGGGAATATTTGGCAACTACTGCTACTTGGTCATATACCAAACTAACGGGAACTTCCTTCCCGTCTGATCCTAGAGGTCCGACCCGAGCCATATGATTTGGGTCAAGCTTGGTCTACCGTGTCTTCACCATGGCCCAGGCCTCTCGCGCACATTCCCGGCAGGCCGATATTTTCCACAATCAAAAGCGTCGTCGCACTCCCTTGAATAGCTCTAGGAGCTCCTCCATTTTTCCCGAAGGGGAGGTAGATGGCCACAAGGCTTTGGCAACACTTCGCATCGCCTGACGAGCTTGCTCATGAATACGCGACAGCTCTTGTAGAAGATCGCCTGAGAATCCGGACACCTCATCTTCGGGACCGCTGGTCAGCATACCTACAGATATAACTCTGTCAGTTCATGATATCTCCGAACTATTATAAGGTAAATTTGGCCACATACTGAATATGCCGCCGCACAGCCTTTTATTCTCCTTCACAGAGTCGGCCAGTTGGGCCCGTACATCTTTTAGATCCTCGCCCAATTGGGTATTCGAATCCTGGAGCTTGTTCTTCTCCAGCACGACTTTTGAGAGCACACGCTCGCCCGCGGCTAGCAGTTTCTTGGCTTCTCGTTCTCCGCCTTGGGCAGCTTTTAGTTGTTCCTGCAGTTGATCTAGTGATCCTAATAAGAGGTGAGCAACGGTGTTAGCATTATTGGTATATCATTATGTTTTCTCGATGGAGGGAAACATTACTAGGAGACGCCTTCTTGGATTTCTCCAGTTCGGCACGAGTAGCAGTTAGCTGCGTCTGACACGTTTCTAGCTCTTGGGCTAGCAGGTCGTTCCTCTCCATAAGAACATGGTTATACAACGATACTTAAATCAGTTGTGCCAATTGCTTCAAGTCTCGGGGGCTACTAGCATATTGTTATCATATTCGGATAAAGTAAACTTACCCACACATCTTTTAGATGCTGCTTTGTGGCTCTGTTAAGCCCATCTCGAGCAGCTCGAGTGTATGCATCAGCCGAGCTGAAGGCGTTAAATGCCTCTTCTGAAAAGCCGGGGTCTTGTAAAATGGCCCGGCGGCGCCGATGATTCATGGCGCTATCCACTTTCGAGTTAGTGATGGATACATCCTACGAATCCTCGGCTGGAGGACAGTCCAGCATTACCCCCGCATCAGCCCCCGTCTTTACGACATAATCTGGATCCTGGTTGTTGGAGGTATGACCAGCCAGACCCCCGAATATAGTCCGGCACACCTTTTTCCTAATACAGGATAAACGGAAAAGTCACAGTTGGATGTGACTGCCAAGGCGCATATTTGTAAATCCATACCTCTTTGATGAAGGCTCGGCCGTATCCTTATTTGCCTTCCTCTTCAAAGGCTTGCCTAGCGTGGGGGCCACTCTCTTCGGAGATACCCCTGGGGCAGGATGGCGCGCCGAGCGCCTCCCCTTTTGAGCACAGGATAGTGCGGTAGGTGAGGCAATATGAGAAAACTTTTTCGGATGAAATATCTCCGGATTACTTACGTGTGAAGCGGGGAGAAGACCGGGATAATCGGCGATGATGGCCACTTGTGTGTCGTCATAGCTCGTTTGGTAAAACACCCCATTCTCGAGCACCACGAAAATATCCGGATCCTCTTCGAATCCGGGGTCAAGGTCCTGATTGTGGCCCTCGGGCTGCGGGGCAGGACTGTACAGCCCCTCGGAAGTCTTTCGCTAGTGATGTTATAAACGGTTGGGTTAATGTTCGTTGAACATAGCTCAGGGAGTAGAATGAGTAGAGCCAATGGGTTGGGGGCTTACCTAGCTAGGAGGACTATACATATAGTATCCTTCCCTATGCTTGATGCACAAGAACTCCTCTTCCTCCCCTTTGAACAGTTCGGCCAATATTTTGGCCAGGGCGGTATGGGTATCTGGACCTTTCCTGCCGCAGCGGGAGGCGTCATCTTCCCCATTGTAGTGCCACATGGGAAGTCCTCTGTATTGGAGTGGCTGGACCCCCCGCATTATGGAGGTTGCCATTACTTCGACCATCGTGTATCTGAACTGGGCGAGCATCCTTATCTTGCTCAAGAGTTGGCGGACCTCCGCACTATATTCCTCCTCGAGGCTCTGGGGGCGCCAGCTGTGACGTTTCTTCAAAGGAACACTTGCGAACTCAGGAAGACCCCTCCGGGCTGGGGCTGGGAGTACGACGTCCTCGATGTAGAACCACTCGGAAGTCCACTCTTCAGACGCTTTCTTCGGCGTGCCAGATAGGTATTCGGTCTCGGCAATGCGCCATATTTCGGCTTCGCCCACTTCAAATATCGATCCCTCATGGTTATGCGGGACAAGGAAGAATAACTTTCTCCACAGTTTAAAATGGGCCTCACAACTCAGAAATAGTTCGCATAAAGCAACATAACCCGCAATGTGCAGGATGGAGACTGGAGTAAAGTTATGCAGCTGGAGGACATAATATTCCAAAATCCCTTGGAGGAATGGATGAATTGGAAATCCTACGCCCCTTAGCTGATAGGGGACGAAACACACTCGTTCCCCCCGGACGGATTGGGGAAATCCTCTACCTGGGTTTTGCCGTCAAAGGAGGCCAACCCTGCTCGAACAGGGACCAGATTCGCAGGGGGGAGAAACCCCTGCGTTTGCAGCTTCACCAGCTGACCGTGCGATACGGAGCACCTCTCCCACTCGCCTCTCTCTGGGCCGCAGGGACGGGGGGAGGAGCTGGGAACGCTAGACATGTTCTTTCCTAGCAACCTTTGGGGATTTTCTCCGCGAGATGATTGAATGGATCTAGGATCCAATCTCGTTAAATAGACACTGTCCCTCGCGTGGCCGGGGTGTTATGTGCAAAAATACCCCGACCTCTCGCATCCGCTCGACACGTGGAAGCTGAAGTTGTTGATACACAGAAGCCGAGGGGTACAACATTAAATGAAAGGCCGAATACACTACTTGGAGGTCATTAGTGGAGGAACCCGCCTTGCAATGTCGAAGAGAATCTATGCGCCGAACACCTCGCAATTGAAGTCTGGTTCGGGGGCTACTGAGGGAGTCCTGGACTATGGGGTCCTCAGGCGTCTGGCCTGTTAACCATGGGCCGGACTGATGGGCTGTGAAGGTACGAAGACCGAAGACTGCACCCGTGTCCGGATGGGACTCTCCTTGGCGTGGAAGGCAAGCTTGGCGACCAAATATGTAGATTCCTTTCTTTGTAACCGACCTTATGTAACCCTAGATCCTCCCGGTGTCTATATAAACCGGAGGACTTAGTCCGGAGGAGGGGGAGATTCATTACCATAGCCATACAAGCTAGGCATCTAGGGTTTAGCCATTACGATCTCGTGGTAGATCAACTCTTATAATACTCATATTCATCAAGATCAATCAAGCAGAACGTAGGGTATTACCTCCATAGAGAGGGCCCGAACCTGGATAAACATCGTGTCCCACGTCTCTTGTTGCCATCGACCTTAGACGCACAGTTCGGGACCCCCTACCCGAGATCCGCTCGTTTTGACACCGACAGCCACCGGTGCAGTTTGTAGCAAATGGTCATACATACAACTATGACTATTATCTTGCGGATGACATCTACCCGAAGTGGCAAACATTTGTGAAGTCGTTGAAAAAACCGGAAGGTAAGAAAAATCTTGATTTCCACAATGCTCAAGCGGCGACTAGAAAAGATGTGGAGAGAGCTTTTGAAATTTTGCAAGCCCAATTTGCTATTGTGAGAGGACCGGCTAGATTTTGAGATCAAAAATGTTTTGGTACATCATGCACGCTTGTGTGATCATGCACAACATGATCATCGAGAATGAGCGTGACCAAGATGTAGACTACTCTCAGTATGAGCTCTTGAAACATCCCGTGCGAGTGCGACGGAGGGCTGAAAGGGTGGCCCGTTTTGTTGCCTCCTATCATGCCATTCGATGTCCCGCAACGCATGATGATCTTTAGAAAGATCTCATTGAGGAGTGGTGGGCATGGAATAGGCGACAAAGAGCATCATGATTTGTGCGTTTGATGTTGTATTGTTGAGCTATTTGTTGTGTTATATTGAACTATTTATTCTATTGAACGATGAACTATTTGTTTGATTTGTAATAACGAAATTGAACTATTTATTGTTGATTTATTTTGTTTGTGTTTGATCATTTTGCTTGTGTCTGGAATGCATATGTTGTCTGTGCGAAAATCGCGCGCGTTGTTGAAGCTGCGCGTGCTATGCATTTTAGCGCGGCTGCTGGAGTCAGCGCTGCCCGCCGCGTCAAACCAGACGATGGACGCACGGCAAATTAGTTTTTTAGCGCGCGACGCGTTCGGCTGCCGTCGGAGATGCTCCAAGAGAAGGTCGAATTGGATGTTTTGAAGGAATCGACTCACATGGAATTTGGGTCGACGGTTCAGAAGAGTTGGACTCACGCAAAAACAAAATTGAGTCGACCGACCAGTTGCTACTTGCATAACACAGTAATATAGACACCACATTGCATATTCAGCAAGGTATCTAGAAAGGAGATACGTACAACCCCGGCCCCTTCAATTGGCCACCCCCTAGACCAGTGTCCGTATTTTCAGCTAGTGCCACACGTACAACACATACCCTTCGGCCATGTGCCACAGACCCAGTCCGGGGATCGCAGGGGGCAGACGAGGCGCGCACTGCAGCGCCGTGCGACCGCGCGCTGTGCTGCACGAACGCCGGTCGGGCCCGGCGGTGCCCGTGCACGCAGGTCCGCAGGGCGTGAACCGTATGCGAGCATCACGTGTAGGGCGGGCTGTGGTTGGGGCTCGCCAAGAGCAGAGCAGAGCCGACCGTTGGTAATCTACCAGCAGTCCAGCACGCACCACACGCGCATAACATAATCCTCGTTCGTCCATGGGTTTGGACGCACCCATCGTCCGGCCCGTTGGCACCACACACGCGCGCCTCGGACAGAGCGATGGAGTGTGCGTGTGCGTGCGCCGGTCGACCGCCTCCGCCTCGTGCGCACCTACCGGCATGTCGTGGGCTGTGCGATTACCTGCGCCGTGTCGTGTCCGGCCGGCCCGGCCGGAGACGGGGAGGGAGGAGACTTCCAGTGCAATCCACTCGAACGCACGCACAGAGCAGAGCAGACCAGAGCAGAGCAGAGGCGATTAGTTGGCGCGGGCGATCATGTACCACACCGCCATCACCGCGATCATGATGGTTGCTTGCAAGCGATTATCAAGCTAACCGGGGCGTTAATTACGACCGCTAGTACCACTCCAGTGGCGCACCTCGATGTTCATTCATTCAGTCATTCATTCATGGCCGTTGCTCTCAGGCTCACAGAGCCACTCGAGCGATTTCCTCCGCCTACGCATCCGATCCAAATTGGCTATTTCCGAAAGGGGCGCGCTGGCTGGCTAGCTGTAGTGCACATTCCATACGAGGAAGCACTGCTGGACAGAGATCGAACGGGACGGAACAGTAAATTATTATTATCTTTGCATACCCAAAGAAAAGAGAGGAGAAGGTTTGCGTCCCGCACCGACGCGACAATTAATCGCGCGCGGTTAACGGAAAGGAGGAGGAAAACGCAGCGCACCGTCGCAATCATCCCCCCGGCTGGTAGCGCAGCGCCACCCAATCAATTGGCATTGCCCCCAAGTAATTAATCAGAAATTACTCCCAGTACTTAGTACCACCGCCAGCCAGTAACTCTGCATGCAAAAAAAGTTTTAGGAAAAAAAAACACAATCCAGGGGTGTTATGGTCATTTAGCCCAGCAGCTACAGTGGCAGCGGGCAGCTGCGTCACGGGGGAGGGGGGGAGAGAGAGTGGTTCGTCGTGGGAGTAACAGACAGACAGCACACCGCAGAGGGGGAGAGAGAGGAGCTGAAAGGCGTCGTACGCGCTCCCACCATCCCCCACCCCCCCTCGCTGCATTATTTTCTCCCTCCCCTCTCCGCCTCCCCGCTTATTCTCTCTCCCCCTCCCTACTCTCTGTCCCCCGTCTGCTCCATTTGCTCTGCGCGCTCCCCTCCCCTCCC
>NC_041382.1:688198562-688214788 GCF_002162155.2 Triticum dicoccoides
CTCCCCCCTCCCACCCTCGCCGGTTTCCTCCCAAGAAGAGAAGATGTCCGCCGTCCCCTCCAGGTATGAAGAGATTTCCTTGGCCCCTTCGCGCGCCATTGCCGCCTCTCCCCCGCGCTTCTTGTTCCGGGCGAGTTCCGAGGTTTCCCTTGCTTAGACGAATCTGCTCCGTCGTTCCGGGAGGAGGAGGGGGGAGGGGGTGGTTGCGGGAAACGAACGTCCTTTTTGCCACGAAAGGTGGTGGTTGCGGTGCTCCTTGCCGCGGTTCTTGGGGACCGCCAGCGTCGCTAATGCGGTGCCGCGCTGTTCCTTGTGTCGGTGGAGCCAGATTCCGGTGGGATTTCCGCAGATTCGTCTTTCCCGGGGCTTCGACCTGTGAGATGCGGGCAGGGATTGGGCTTTTTAGTCGGTACTATATGTATTTACGGACTTCTTTTATTCTGAGTTTTTGGGGAATTACTGGGAATATATTTGTCTTGTGGTCGAGGAATCATTTCTCACCTACCACTTCTTGGCTGCTATTTCTAGTCGTAATTTCTTAAACTAAAAAAGGGGTAGTATTTGGCTTGGTTTTTCAGAAAGATGCCTAGATCTGGCACTAGTTCATCCGTCTTTTTCTCTTTATGCGGGCGGCTAGTTCATCGATCTGAAACGGGCATTGCCCCCCGTGAGCTTTGCTGCCAGGCTCCGATTTATTTTCCAGCGTTACTTTGTTCGTATGCTTAAGGCCTGGCTGGTTAGGATCTAGATGTCATGCAAATCGATTACTCACTGCAAGAGTAGAATGGTGTCAAAAGTTATTTTATTTACCGTTCTGGTTGCTGCATATAACTATGTTGCTAAGTATCACTGGGAGTCCTTTGCTCAAGCTTCAAGCTATATCTGAGATCTGATGTTGTCTTTGCCAACTTCACTGCACACTGGTAGTCATATTTCAACTGTGTTAGTGGGTGGGACACACGTTTCTGCATACATTTGGGCGTGCTTAGTTATTTCAGGGGAGATGTCTCCATGAATCCTGCATGTTTCCAGAGTTTGTCTATACCTTCATTTGGGGGGAACGCTATATTATCTTATTCCAACTTGACTTGTCATATCAGGTTTTATGTCTGAAACTTGTAAGTAATAGGGTTATATCCGAATCTTGAAATAGATCTACTACGGCTGAGTCCTTCGCTTCATGTTTGTTTTGATTAGCTACCTCTGCTATAGTGAACGTTTTTTTTTTCAGTAACTTGTGTCCTAGAATGATGTTGCCAATAATTATGATAGAAAAATATTTGAGTCATCGTTATAACAGACACTCATACTAGCCTATTATTAGGGGCACCTAATAGGAAAGCATGAAATCTGCCATCATACACTTATATACTGCACTTATAAATATCTGAAAACCTCAAGGCATTTCGTATGTGCCAGCGTACACATATAATGTGCCCGCACAGTAATGAAACAAACGCATTTTTGGCAAGTGCCAGGTAAAATCTGTAGCATCACTGGCATCTATCATTGCAAGACATACATAAATGCCAGCTAAATTATATGCATGTGTGTGATAGCTGAAAAGCAAGCTGGCCAATAATTGGCGTGCGTCTGAAAAGTGAAATTTCCGCTCTCCTAAAATTAACCCAACCCATTCTTTCTCCCCCAATCAATTCCGCAGTATTCTTCACCTTGCTTTGGACCCTTAGTGCCTGCCCCTCACTGCTCCATTGCGCGCCACTCATCCCTCACCTAACCCTCATAGCCTGCCACACCATGCCATTGCTCCTGTCACTGGTGCCCTCTCCCTTTGAGCTGTACATGAAGGAACTGCTTGATTGCATTGTCTTTTCATGACTTGCAAGTTTTTACTCCAGTGTCAGACAAAAAAAAGTCTGACAAATTAATAAATATGCTTAGCATAAGGTGGTTTGCTTGTTAAGTCGTCTGAATAAACTTCAAAGTGGAAACACAAATGTATGACGCGTTAAATTTTCTCTGAAGAGTTGGTTCTTATTCTAGTATGTTTTTGTTGTTTTGTCCCATGCATCAATTTTCTAATTAGCTCATGCTTTACTATAGTCAACCCACTCTGATGTAAAAGCCATTCATTTAAAATCCCTTGGATGATCAGTATTATTGTGGACTTGTGGTTCTTACTTAACATCAATTTTTTTCTTTATCTGCATGCTATTTGTTCTAAAGTGATTATCTCTTGGTCACATATTCGCAAAATGTACTACACATGCATAGGCTATTTATATATTATTATGTCCTTTTTCAGGAGCTGATTCAAGGTGTAGGTTGTACTATGTGAGAAGGACAGCTGTGCACATCAAGACTCAAATTAGCTTCGCTTGATTACACTTCAGCTGGCTGAATAATAATATATACTTGATTTTGGTGGTTCAAAAACATGGGTTCTAGATTTCCATCACATCAGCTGAGCAGTGGCCTTTATGTTTCTGGCCGACCTGAGCAACCTAAGGAGAAGGCCCCGACCTTTGGATCCAATGTGATGCCATATACTGGTGGTGACACCAAGAAATCTGGAGAGCTTGGGAAGATGTTTGAGCTCCATGCTGAAAGATCCAGAAAATCTGGTCCTCTAGGCAGTGCGCCTTCGAGAAATCCTTCATTTGGTGGTGCTGCCTCCAACTCTGGACCTGTGTCTAATGCTGGCGGTCGGTCAAACTACTCTGGTTCTCTTTCATCTTCAGTTCCTGGCGCCGGAGGATCAGCAAGAGCAAAATCTAACTCCGGACCACTCAATAAGCATGGAGAACCAGTAAAGCGGTCATCTGGTCCCCAGTCTGGAGGTGTGACCCCAATGGCTCGCCAGAATTCCGGCCCTCTCCCTCCAATGCTTCCTACGACTGGGCTTATCACATCTGGCCCTGTTACTTCTGGACCACTGAATTCGTCTGGTGCCCCAAGAAGGAAAGTACCTGGATCTCTTGATCCTGCTGCATCGATGAAGGCGCGGGCCACATCGCTTGCTCACAACCAGGCTGTTACTACACTCACCAGTGAAGGTGGTTTCTCAGTTATGGGAAGCATTTCAAAGTGGGTATTCTGGCTAGTGATCACACTCTTGCTGTTCGGGTTTGCAGTAGGTCTCTTCATTCTTATTGCTGTTCACAACGCGATTGTGCTGATAGTTGTTGTTGCAATGATTGGTTCTGTTGCTGCACTTGTGTCTTGGAATGTTTGGCGGGGCAGGAGAGGCGTGCTCAGGTTTGTCAATAGCTGTCCTGATACTGATCTCAGAACTGCAAAGGATGGAGAGTATGTGAAGGTTACAGGGGTATGTGAAATGCTTCTGATCCTGTTGGATTTATTGCCCTTATCTTCACTCTGATAAATTGCTGTTTAGCGCCAGTGTTCATCCTGTTCTACTGAGCATACGCTCATCTGTTGCAATGCGCCCTAATGACACTAACCTTAACATAGTTGAGTACTATAAGAGTCCTAGTCTGCACATAATTACCAACACATCACCAAATTTCTGTATTTCTTTTACTATTCATGGTATAATTTGCATGGTAGATATAATTGAATACTTTTAGTCACTTAGTTCCACATGTAGCATAAACTCCTTGTCAGTTTTTGGAGACTGCGTACATTAATCTACAAGTTGACAACAAATTCTTTTTTGTTCCAAGAAAACTTGTTCCGTTATCAGTTACCAGTAATGATCAGTATGCCAAACATCACAGGTTGTTACGTGTGGAAATTTCCCCCTGGAGTCCTCATTTCAAAGGATTCCGAGATGTGTGTACACTTCAACTAGGCTGTATGAGTATAGGGGCTGGGATTCAAAAACTGCAAACCCCAAGCATCGCCGGTTTACCTGGGGATTACGGACAGCAGAGGTGAGTTTTGTTTATTCATTAGTGTGTAGAAAAATGATGCTTAAAATAAATTGATACAATGAATTATTCTCCAGTATAAAGATGTGTTGAAAAACTTTACTAATGCAGCTATATTACTTTCTTCCGAACTGACCTTGACATTTCGCCTGTAACTATTGCAGCGACATGCGGTTGATTTCTACATTTCAGATTTCCAGTCTGGGCTTCGAGCATTGGTGAGAACAGGAAGTGGGGCACGGGTGACACCATATGTTGATGAATCGGTAGTAATTGACGTCAATCCTGAGAACAAGGACATGTCTCCTGAATTTCTTAGATGGCTACGAGAAAGGAACCTCTCAAGTGATGGTCGGAAAATGCGCCTAAAAGAAGGGTATTATTTTCTTCATGTTGCTTTCCACCTAGAAGGCTAGCATTGCTGCATAACTAGAGATGTTTACCTCTATTTCGGAAGATGTGTGCCAAAAAGATGTAAGTGAATAATTATGTTCAATTCCATCTTGTACCTGCAGATACATCAAGGAAGGCAGCACTGTGAGCGTGATGGGGGTCGTTCAAAAGAATGAGAGCGTGTTGATGATAGTACCTCCATCAGAGCCCATCTCATCTGGTTGCCAGTGGGGGAGTTGTTTCTTCCCAGCGAACCTTGAAGGACTGGTCGTGAGATGCGAAGATACTTCAGACATGGATGTCATACCAGTATAGCAAGCTGATGATTGCCGTGGTGTGGAATAGCTGCTGTTGAAGAGGGAATGTTGGCCTGTCGAATCTTTTGACCTCGGGTTGGGTTTGATTGGTAGAGTATTAGAACTGAGAAAAAATGTACAAATGTTAGGTGTGATTAAGGCTAGTAAAGATGGGAGTATGGCTGCTGGTTAATCTGTGTTTGGCTGTATAGTCCTTTTTCAATGTGTTTTGTCCTCCTTTGCTCCTGTTTTTTCTGTTATGAGCTCTCAATACTTGTGTAATATGATTGCTTTTGGGCTGTTTGAAGACATGTTGAATCGGGTTTATGTGTTATTTAGGATGATCTTCTTGCACTGCTGTTAAAGCCTAAATATATTGTTGCTGTTACATTTATGTATCCATGTTGTTGGTCCATTGCATCCATTATGTCTTTTGGCCTGTTTGAAGACTCGGTCGAATATTTCTTGCACTGCTGTTACCTGTAACATTTCTGTGTCCTCATTGTTTCTGTATGTAATTAAAAATGTCAAATACATTACACTGGCTGTGATAATCTGTGACTTGCTTAATTAGGATATGGTTTTTTTGTTCTTCATTGTATTGCATACATCTAATTCAGTAAAAATAATAGGTATCACCTTCTCTGTGTAAACATTGTTTATGCCATTGGGAGAGGAATTTACAGGATGAATAGATTTCTTTACTTCTGTTGAGATTGAGATTTAGTTAGGTTCCTAATTACCCAAAACATAAGGTGGCGAAGACACACTGTGCTAGGAAATGTAGAGGACAGCCGATCTGCACGTGTCTTGAAAAAAATAGGGCCAAACTGTAAGTGATTATCCATTTTAGAGTTGGTTGTAGAGATGAAAAGGGGCTCCCTGGTAAAGTAAAACTAGAGGATCTATTTGTCATGAAACAGAGGATTTCTTGGGCTCAGCTGCAATATTGTATAGTGGATATGGTGTAGCTGAAACAACTACAGGGGAACAGAAGGGCCTTGCTGTAAGAGAAGACGAGGCCACCGACAGAAGGCTCCAGGGGCATACCTGCAAGAGAAAAAGTAGGAGGCAGGGACCGGCGCGGAAAATGTCAAAAAAATTTGGACCATTTCTCGATTTGTGCGTGTCATCCTTGCGCAGGGGCCATGCTAATCTTCTCTGTATCGTTCCAATTTTATCGGATGTCCCCGAAGGGACGTGTCTGATGCAGCGACCGAGCTTATAAATCGGTCGAAACGGCCTCGCGTAGGCGAGGTGGGACTAAACAATCCTAGACTGCTGTGTTCTGCTCCCCCGGCCGCTCCCGCGAGCGCGTAAGCCATCCTGGGCCCTAAAAGCCCAGCAGCAAGCAGCCTCGCAGTAGACCTCACGTGGGCTGCATCTCATTACATGGCCCAAATCGGTAGAGAGACAGAGCATAGTGCTGTTTTTTCTTCCTCCCCGTCCTACTCGTGTACTTTGCCACACGCCGAACATGAACATCATCGTGTTGAGTTTGTTCCCAGAGTTAGCTTGTGTTGTGTTCAGTTGTCCCAGAGTATTCTCTAGCTGCTGGCAGCAATCTAGCCCCAACATTTTGACCTCTAATGAATAAGTCTCAGATGAACCTACTGCTTGCTTTAAGGTTCAGGTCAGCGTGTGCAGCCGGCAATGTCAAGTTGATCCTTGGGGTTTTCAGCTGGCAATTATCACCAGTGTGTGCAGTAATGTTATACCAGAGGCACAGGTTAGGGTAGAAATTTGTTTTTGATGAAACAACTTGGTGAGAATCTACCTACGGGGAGGAGCTGAACAAGCAGAGCAGGTGCAGCCCGTCATTCGCCTTCAGAATATCAGCCCGTCATGATCGACCCGTCCTCCGACTCCGATCTTGGCCAACTTCATTGATTGGTCATCCAGCCAGGGACCGGGGACCTGGTCCCCGGGCCTCGGTCGGCAAGTTGCCCTGGATATCAGCAACAACATTTTACACGGTGCGGCGGATCATGTCAACATTTTACACGAGGAATGACTCTGAATCGACCCACGTACATACCATGCATCATGCAAGGCCGGTTATCCTTTGATTTCATTCTAGAGTCAGTTGTTACCTGACGGAGAGGGCTAAGTAAACACGTTGCTCCTTTACCTTCGCACCTGTCTTCTTCAGGGAAACTGTCAGTCAGTCTGCCGCGCCAGGGGCTAGACGGGCAATCTCTCTTTCAGGTGCTATTTTCAGCTGGAAATTTTACCAGCGTGTGCATCGGTGCCCCAAGTTAGGAGAACCGTCTTCAACCCAGAAAGAATCTGGGAAGGAGCTAGCAAGCAGAGCAGGTGCAGGGAGCCCATGTGGAAATCGACGCCCACCAGAAGATCAAAACAAGGGAATAAATGCACCAGCTCATGCTCGTGCCCAGACCCAAATCAAAGGAAGGGTCTCGGATCACAACAGGAGCTCCTCTCCTCTCCCCCATGATTTTCTCTACCTTCCCAAGAACCCGTGATCACCCCCCAACCAATCATTCCTCGAACGGTCCCGAACGGCACCTGGTCCCGTCCCGTGTTCTCCCCGCTAACCTCCCGAATTTCACTGTATGGACCCCTTTGATTTTCTTTTTTTGACCTCGGGTTGGGTTTGTTTGGTAGGAGTAGAATACTAGTAGAACTGAGAAAATTGTACACATGTTAGGCGTGATTATGGCTACTAAAGATCGATCGAGTATAGCCAGGCAATCTGTGTTTGGCTGTATAGTCTTTTTCCAATGTAGTATTACGTCCTCTTTTGCTCTTTTTTCGGTTATGAGCTCTGAATACTTGTGTAATATGATGGCATTTGGGCTGTCTGAAGACTTGTTGAATTGGGTTTATATTTCACTTTGGGGCAACGAAGATGATATGAAGGCAGTCCGAGAGCTTCCTGGTAATGGTGCAGGTTTTAATAGGCACTGACTTGACCTGCAATCCTGATGCTATACTTCCTCTCTTCAAGACTGTTACATTCAGACTTATTCTTTGCTACATTCAGCGTCTGTTGATGCGGATTTTATCCTTTGTGCCGTGGAGGCCCAGGGCTTTATGCCCAGGACAAATGGATAAATGGAATTCACGATAGTAATGGCGGTGTTTTTTCTGAATGTACTTTAAATTGTGATACATTTGCAGATTTATTTTACCAGCGTGTTTTCCTGAATGGCTGAATCTCATGTTTCACTTGCAAGTTTATTTTTACTTTTCCTTAGTAGTGTATGGAAGGAATGTTTTCTGTACCTGGCAATTGTATACTGAAGGAATGATAATTTTTTTGTCATGCCTCCGAGAGCCTGAAAGACGTTTCATGTTTAAAGCAGACACAATTTTATACGGACCAAAATATCTGCAGTGGGGGCATGCAGATGGCACACTGCTGCAACGTGCCTGTTCTTCTGCCAGACATGTGTTCATGCTGATAGGCATATGTTGTGCTGCTCCTTTTCCATATCTATATATGTGTTATGCTGGCTCCTTTTCTGTTCTTTTTTTTTTGGCTTAGGAAGGTTTACATTTGCAGGTTCCAACAACAATGCCATGATCACATCAAAAAGGAAAGAGAAAAAACATGATCACTTTGTTGGGATTTTCTGAACATGAAGTTTGTTACTCCTATCTGATTCCGGATATCACACTGACTGGCAGTTTAGTTTAGGATAGATTTCCTGCACTGCAGCTAAAGATCTTGTCCGTTATACTCCATTTCTGCGTCCACATTGTGTTTGCATGTGATAGGAAATGTCAATACGTTACACTATAGTTTGCGGCAAAAAAATTACTATAATTCCTTTTGTCTTTGGGAGAGAGATTTATAGGATGCAGGGATTTGCTGTACCTCAGTCGAGATTGATAGTTTGGGATATAACTACTGAAAACCTTCCGAAGAGGGCAGCCAACAAGTGGCACAGAGAAAAGAAAGGACCAACATTGTAAGCGTGGCTCCATGTAGGACTTCAATGGTGTAAGATGAGAAGGCCGCAACTGAAAGTACAAGGGTGTATCTGTTAGGAAGAGAGGATTCCAGGGGCCATGCTGGGATATTGAGAGAAGGCTCCAGGGGCACGGCTGTAATAGAGAAAGTAGCAGGCAGGGACCGGCGCGGAAAATCTCAAAAAATTTTGGACCATTTCTCGATTTGTGCGTGTCATCCTTGCGCAGGGGCCATGCTAATCTTCTCTGTATCGTTCCAATTTTATCGGATGTCCCCGAAGGGACAAGTCTGATGCAGCAAGCGAGCTTATAAACCGGTCAGAACTCTGCTGGACAGGCGAGGTGGGACTAAACTAAGAGGAACTGCTGCGTTGCTCTCCCCAATCGTGAACACGTCGACCACCCGACAAAGCCCGATCATGCGGGCCTAAAAGCCCAGCGCTAGACCGTTGCTGAACTCACGTGGGCTGCATCTCACTATGCGCCCAGATCAGTGAGAGCTAGAGGGCAGTTATCTTCAGCTCTCTCGTAGTTCCTCTGATCAATATTCCTAGTTCGATTCCCTCCTAGCAGTGAGTAACAATGTGCTCCTTGATAAATATAAATGTGTTGAGCACCAGAACTGTCAGAATAACGGGCTTGGTTCCTTAAGATTCACAAATGTTAAGTGTGATTATGGCTACTAAAGATCGATCGAGTAGTATTTTCCAATGTATTACGTCCTCTTTTGCTCTTTGTTCAGTTATGAGCTCTGAATACTTGTGTGATATGATTTTTTCGGTAAAGACTTGTGTGATATGATGGCATTTGGGATGTTTGAAGACCTTTTGAATTGGGTTTACATGTTACTTTGGGGCAACGAAGATAATATGAAGACAGTCCGAGAGCTTTCTTGTGAGGAGTGAGGTTTTAGTAGGCACTGACTTGACCTGCAATCCACATTGTGCAGTCCGAGATGCCTATACTTCCTCTCTTCAAGACTGTTACATTCAGACTTATTCTTTGCTACGTTCAGCGTGTGTTGATGGCGCTTCGATCCTTTCTGCTGCAGAGGCCCAGGGCTTTGTGCCCAGGACAAATGGATAAATGGAATTCACGATAGAAATGGCGGTGCTTTCCTGAATGTACTTTGAATTGTGATACATTGTGTTTACCTGAATGGCTGGATCTCATGTTTTAACTCGCAGGTTTTATTTTACTTTTCCGTAGTAGTGTATCTGTGTATGAGAGGAATTTTTTCTTTATCTGGCAATTATATACTGAAGGAATGATGTCTGTGACTGTGAGAGCCTGAAAGGCGTTTCATGTTTAAAGCAGATGCAATTTTATACGGACCAAAATATCTGCAGTGGGGCATGCAGCTGGCACACTGCTGCAACGTGCTTGTTCTTCTGCCAGCATGTGTTCCTGTTGGCAGGCATATAATTATATGCTGTGCTGCTCCTTTTCTCCAATATATAGTGTCAAAAAAACGTACTCCGTTTTACATTTTGAGACAGAGGAAGTACGCTGGCTCTTTTTTCTCTTCTTGTTTGGCTTAGGAAGGGTTTACGTTTCGGGTTCCAACAACAAAGCCATGATTACATAGAAAAAACATGATCACTTTGCTGTGAACATGACGTTTTATTATGTGTCTCCAGGTATCACATTGACAGTTTAATTTAGGATAGATTTCTTGCACTGCTACAAAAGATCTTGGCTGTTGTATTTCAGCTCCACATTGTGTTTGTATGTGGTAGCAAATGTGAATACATTACACTAGCTGTGACACTTGCTTAATTATAATATGGGTTGGATCAGAACGATAATTCTCTTGTGGGTGTGGTGTGTTGTCTTTGGGAGAGAGATTCTTTTACCTCAGTCCAGATTCAGTGTTTGGGATCTAATTACCGAAAACATTGTGAAGAGGGCACAGAGAAAAGAAAGGACCAGACTGTAAGCGACGCTCCATTTAGGACTTTCAATGTAAAGATGAGAAGACCGCAACTGAAAGTACGAGGGTGTATCTGTTAGAAACATAGGATTCCAGGGGCCATGCTGCGATATTGTGAGAAGGCTCAGGGGCACGACTGTAATAGATAAAGGAGCAGCCAGGGACGGGCGCAGAAAATATCAAAAAATTTGCTGTGAACATGACGTTTTATTATGTGTCTCCAGGTATCACATTGACAGTTTAATTTAGGATAGATTTCTTGCACTGCTACAAAAGATCTTGGCTGTTGTATTTCAGCTCCACATTGTGTTTGTATGTGGTAGCAAATGTGAATACATTACACTAGCTGTGACACTTGCTTAATTATAATATGGGTTGGATCAGAACGATAATTCTCTTGTGGGTGTGGTGTGTTGTCTTTGGGAGAGAGATTCTTTTACCTCAGTCCAGATTCAGTGTTTGGGATCTAATTACCGAAAACATTGTGAAGAGGGCACAGAGAAAAGAAAGGACCAGACTGTAAGCGACGCTCCATTTAGGACTTTCAATGTAAAGATGAGAAGACCGCAACTGAAAGTACGAGGGTGTATCTGTTAGAAACATAGGATTCCAGGGGCCATGCTGCGATATTGTGAGAAGGCTCAGGGGCACGACTGTAATAGATAAAGGAGCAGCCAGGGACGGGCGCAGAAAATGTCAAAAAATTTGGACCATTTCTCGATTTGTGCGTGTCATCCTTGCGCAGGGGCCATGCTAATCTTCTCTGTATCGTTCCAATTTTATCGGATGTCCCCGAAGGGACAAGACTGGCTGCAGCGAGCGAGCTTATAAACCGGTGAGAACTCTGCTGGACAGGCGAGGTGGGACTAAACGAAATAGAACTGCTGCGTTGCTCTCCACAGCCGTTGGGCTTGCACGTCGACCACCCGACAAAGCCCGATCATGCGGGCCTAAAAGCCCAGCTCGAGACCGTTGCTGAACTCACGTGGGCTGCATCTCACTACGTAGCCCATATCAGTGAGAGCCAGAGGGCAGTTATCTTCAGCTCTCTCGTAGTTCCTCTGATCAATATTCATAGTTCGATTCCCTCCTAGCAGTGAGTGACAATGTGCTCCTTAATAAATACTAGATGACCCGTCGCGCCATTTGGCGCGCAAGACAAATTTGAAGCAAGAACTAGAGATTACTTTGTTCTTTTGGTAGCAGACGATGTTGATGTATGCTCTTTTGCGAAGCGTCGTGAATCTATATAATTTTTTTTTCTCATTTATAATGTATGAAACTGATAAAATTGACGTAAAAGCCCAACTGAAACAAAGAACAAAATGTAAATGTTTGAGTTTGCAATTAGAAGATTCAAGTAGCTATATACGCAGGTGGCACAATAAAATGCACTAAAGACATGATAATATAGAGCATTGTGTCCAGGAGCACTTCTTAATGATAGTGGTCAATTACATCATATACTCCCTCCGTCCGAAAAAGCTTGTCCCAAGTTTGTTCCTCAAATGAATGTATCTAGCACTAACTTGATGCTACATACTGAAGAGTATACACACTGAAGTTGCTAAACACAATCGGTCACTGAATAATAACACGGATGCATCAAATGCATATTTCCGTGTAATCAAAAGATGGCTGAAACTTTTTCATGTTGTTCACAAGTCCTTTTGCTTCACTCGTCCAGTGGTCATTGGTGTGGGTGTTGTGTGAAACAATGCCCCTTGCATCTGTTTGTCCACGCACCCTGTAACATGAGAACTACTCCCTCCGTTTCAAAATAGACGACCCAACTTTGTACTAACTTTGTACTAAACTGAGTCATCTATTTTGAAACGAAGAGAGTATTTGCTAAAGAAACAAAAAGATTAATGCCATCTCCTAACTACCAACTATATTATGACATGTGTTAAACCATCGAAGTAAAACAATTCAATATTCGCATGGGTACTAACATAAATGAAATAAAACTCCGCATTCAGCATGCCTTAGTAGCATCGCTGCATACTATTGTATAATTATCAGAAGGCTGGCATGCATTGTTAGATCGTGCAAAGTAAAAAGCGCATTGTGAAGCACTGACATTTAACCTACACAGACAGGGCAAAGATATCAGCAACGGAAACATTGTGAAGCACTTGTGCATCCATAATAAGAGGTGGGAATCTACTGCAGTTTTTATTCACTAAACACAAACAATAAAAGATATTAATAAATACATATAGGCATTCATGATGAAGATTGACCTCTGCCATGCCGGATCAAGCGGAATGAAGCCGTATTGATGCCACAATAACATCCACAATTTTTCTGATTTAATTTTTGAATGAAATGAATGAGGAGCAGGATGACATGAATGGCTCAGATTTGTTTGGCATGCCTGTATTACTTTTGCACTCATGACCTCAATTACCAAATCTAACAAATTGCTGAAGCTGGAAAGTAAAACCTCCATCTTGAATGATAATAAGTTGGAGAGTGACAGCGGATCAAGTCCTGCAAGGGAATACAAGGGAGTGAGGCTACTTTGGACATGACTGGGTGAACTGAACCCTTTGTTTTACCGCTGGGTCAAGTGGGTGAAAGAGCTGATGTGCCATGAACGAATAAACTGGGGAGCGGGGTCATGTGTGGCTGCCCTGCAGGGATTCTCCTTTTGAAATGAGAAAAGCTTGATGAATAGAACAGAGATGGAAGAAAGCACGATATCATAGAACCTACAAAACAAACGGGAACGAACTCATCAGACCAAAAAAACTCATAGGTCCAGCAGACGTCGATTGTCGTTGAGGTGCAAGCATGTAATTATATAATCATGCATGTTCATGGCTGAACTCACTCTTCTTTCAACAAAAAATTTAAATTGTATAGTGAAGTGAAATGCGAAAATCAACTTCCTCTATCCATAACCATTTTTAGTTTTGTAGTGAAAATTTGACAAACCATAATAAATTCCTGAAAAGTAGCATTTCAGTGTGATTTGTGTCTTTTCTCAAGGATTTCTGCACACCTATCCCAGGTTACACTTCCTTGTTGATGGTTTGTTCTTGGCTAAAGTTGGTTGTTGAATCCATTGTATATAAAAAAGGCACTCCTACTCAATCTCCTTCAATTTTAAATTAATACAGGTTGAGAGCAAAGGTACTGTAAGGAAGGTACCCAGTAAGTGAAAGCAAAGATATATGTTTATCTTGCATTGGAGATAGTAATAATAATGCAGGTTGAAAGCAAAGATACTTAGGTTGTAAGGGTAAAGTAAATTAATACAGGTTGAGACCAAAGGTTCCGTAAGGAAGGTACTTGGTAAGTGAAAGCAAAGAAGATAGTGTATAAAAATAATAAAAATGGATAATCTAATATCTTACGTGTACCAAAATTCAAGCATGTCATGGGCTGCAAAGCTGCAAAATTTGTATCAAACTGAAGATCAAACCCGAGACTCTTTTTTAACCCAAAACTATAGACTCTAATGATCAGTGCAATCTTTATACATCACAGATTGTTGACACATTTCTAACTAAACGGTCAACAATTACAAGAAATCATTTTCTAACCACTGTAGTTGCAAAATCAATTCACCATCTGTCTTTAGAACTAACTAAACGGCCAAAGAGTACGAAGACTTCTATAGCTAACAAATATAAACATACAGTTAGTTGCATGAAGATAAGTATAATGGTCCCTAAACCTCTCCACTCCTTGGCCAGAACACACAAAACACAAGGCTTATCAAACATGAGTCTGTCCAAAACCAAGATCAACCATACTGGGAAAAACATTCAGAAATCTCAAGGTTTCTCACCTCTTAAATCTATTGAAACAAAAGCACAAAGAAACCAATCACAAGAATAGATTTATTCACCTTCTCAATCCATCAGGACCTGACCAACCTTTGGACTATAGATCCTCATCCAAACTGTGAGATTTTCCTCCTGTGGGTGAGGTTTCCCAACACAATTGTTCTTATGTTTCTTTGTGGCTAAATTGAGTGCATGTTCAACAGGGTCTTGAAGTTTCATTCATTCCTAGATTGCAGAACAAAGTGTCATTACTATCTTATCAAAGATCTTGATCTTCTCGTAACAAAACCAAAAGATATCAAGTGAGGTCGACATTGACAACTCTGAACATGACACATTGCAGGAAAAAGTGAGATGGAAAGTAGCAGTTGTACATGGCACTGAAGGTGGGAATATAAGCAAACATCTTACGTGTAAAATCTTGCTGTGCGTAGCTGCAAAAACAAGAATTCTGCTTGTCAGAGGCACGCATCCAAAAATAAGAAGCATGGACCAATGTCTTGGGGACACAAGAGGGGTCTCACACCACTCGATTAGCTGCAGCCATCTAGCAAAACCATCAGAACCCCACCTTTGGTCTTACATTAGGTACTTCTCATCTCTAACAGTTAATGGTTGGCCATCTGAAACTGAAAGGAGGTTGAAGAACAAAAATATATAGCTTAATTATCTTATTTATACCACATGATTATATATAGCACTGAGCATATGTATTTTTGTCTACAAAGCATAGAACATAAAATAGATAACTCGAACTAATTTACTTTCAAGCATCATATCAAGATCGTTGCTACTAACATTAGATAAATTCAAACAAGTTTTTGAGAAACTGTACACCACATAATTTTGGACCAGATTTTTTTATCACGAGCGGATGCATAACAGTTCCAAGAGGATGCCACCTAAAGAAAGAAACAACAAAACATGAACAATACTCTAAAGGATTAATTTCAAGCTTAATATAGTATCCTCGGGATAGACAGAATAAATTTCCAACGGCAGCCACATCACATCATAGGCTAACGAGACTCCCAACAAATTGTACGCAAGGATTTTCAGTTTGCCATCAAAGATCAAAAGGAAAATATATGGTTCATGCTCTCTTTTTTCTCTCATGCAACTCTTATTAAAAATTGATTGGTTCATGGAAAAGAAAGGCATGCATTTTAGTGAACATATGTTTCAGTTGTCTTTTCTTATCCGTGTTTGGAAAAGATCAAATAGAACATAAGCGAACCCAAAAATATCGTGGTGATGAAACAAAATATATACAATTTCATGTCTCCTACAGTCCTATCGAGCAGGGAAGGAAATCAAGCTACCAAATGCTAGTTTATGGGTCGAGAACCCCACAAGATAGAAGCAAATATCTACCACACAGATTCTTGCTATGATTGACTGGAACTAATGTTTTGATCGGATAGTTTTTTTGTTCTTTACACTTTTATTTACCTCATGGATTCTTATTAATCACAAAATCATCTTGTTATAATTGACTGGAACTGGTTTTTTTAAGAATGAAATCACATACATAGATCACTCCTCTCCTCTAGACTTCTAGGACATTCATCAAACACCGTTAGGCGGTTTTTGGAAGAATGAAATCACATGGTTACATAGAGCATTCCTTCCCTCCAGCCTACTAAGACTTTCATCGAACACCTTGTAGGCGTACAGAAACAAAATTTGCACAAACAAATACACTGGAAGGAGGAGGGAAATTAGGAAGATGACAAGAGTGTGTGCACCTGCTTGAGAGGAGCAGCTCCACCGGCACCACAGGGACGCGGCTGACCTCCTCCTTCTTCCCAGCAGCACCACCGCACCACGACAACCCGCTGCTTCCCATCCTTGTAGCCTGCCTCCCCTGCTTCTTCGCCCCACCAGCAGCCTCGCCTAACCTGTTGAGCGCCGAGGAGGAGGAAGAAGTCAACAAGAGCACCAACGCGAGCTTGGTGATAAAGAAAGCGACGCGGGAGGAGAAGGGCTGGGTCACCATGGCTCTCTCCGC
>NC_041382.1:688215150-688264402 GCF_002162155.2 Triticum dicoccoides
GGGGGGCGCCGGCCGCCCTGCTCTGGGCGAGAGGGAGAAGGCGGAGGCCGTCAAGGAGGGGGCAGCTGGGTGGAGAGGGAGAGGAGACGGCTGAGATTCTGCGGAAGAAGGCGGCTAGGGTTCTGCGGGTGACGGAGGAGGAAGTGAGCGAGGGGAAAGGGAGAGGAGAGGACGCGCGAATAAAAGGAGACGTGGCTAGTGCCGCTAGTTGGCCGCACTTGCTCATCTTTTATATGTTCAATAAACGTGCTGGGCATCAGAACTGTCAGAATGATGGGCTTGGTTCCTTAAGATTTTCTGAAATTCCTAGTGTAAATCTCAAAAGCTTGTATAATACCATATGTCTTTACCATGTTGTAACACGAAGTGAAATGGACTCAACTGGTTAGCGAGCGTTAGTTTCCCACTGGTGCCCAAGTAGATGCATTATTCTTTGATTTTTTTAACATACATTGTTCTTTGTTATCAGTCACACTGTCACACAAGCTAACTAATTGGAGATTTGCATAACTCAGCCAGCTCAAACAGTTTCATATAAAGGTAGCACAATGTAGTTAATTTAGGTTTAAGCAACTATTGTGGGGTCAATGCACCAGACCCTGTACCCTTATATTGCTTGATTTGTACTAGTATAAGTGGTTACTATGTGTGCAAGTTGCATGCTTCTACTAAGTTTTCATGTCTTTTTGCCGCAAATAATAGTGACATGCACCTGACACCATGTATGCACCGGTTCTCCATTGTAAGCAAGTAGGCATGTAGGCGTCCGCGAACGTCCGCAAGATAAAAATTAAGCCTAGCGTGATTATGAAACTAACATTGGAGCTTGAATAAATTTGACTCTACATATGGTAAAGTTACAACCTCATTCATAACTAAATACTCTGTTGTATACTAAACAGGCTCTGCAGGCAGCCAAGCATAAGTCAGTAGAGCACAAATTCAACTACTGGAAATTTCTCCCTTTAACCACTGAGTGGATTTTCATTTCCAAGGACACAGTAGAAAAAAAACATTGGATGACTATTTGAGTTATTTTTCATTCTCCCTTTAACCACATGAGAACTTATGAGCATGTCGATGACAGATAGCCTGGCATGGTTTGTGATTAACAGGGAAATGAGTCTTACAATTTGTAACATCAGCAGTAAGATGGATGGTGGTATTTAATAGCATTGCTTAGTCAATTTTTTTTGGAAAATCAAATTCATATCAATGAAGTCAGCTGGTTGTATCCACGCCACTTGAGAATTTCAGAAATTGATTGACTTATGAGCAAGTCATCCTTCTTGCATCTTTTCCGGCACTTTGTGGACATAAAGTCGATGAAGATAATATGCTCTGTTTTGGTCAACAAAGTTTGATCGAATTCAGGTGGAACAGTCAGTCAAATGCAAGTGAACGTAGTTCTGAATTTGCACTTTTGTTTTGATTCATAATATACATTTATCATGCATGAATTGCAGTTTTTAGTCCCTTAATATGATCTACACTATTGAATTTTTTTTCTAGCTTGCATTCTACATAGACATGTACTTATTTCCTATGCATTACTCCCCTAACTGCTAGTCATTGCTATGTATATTGTTACTTTCCTTCCTATTGATCGTCGGTGTTCCTCTGATAATTGTCCAAAAATTAAAAACACCAAAATTATCAATTTCTATCGGTTTCACTATTTCTTTTTAGCATTGTTATAGTAGCTTCAAAATCGAGTGTGTCCTGACTGTTATGGTGTCTTTACGGATCATACATGTTCTTATTTGCAGCAAGAGTCGTGAAACAGGAGATATGATCGCTAAGGACACAGTGGAAATGCTCTGCATGTATGTGGCCACTGAAAAGGTCAGCATGGATATGACAATAGTAGGGCACATGTTCCTACCTCTTTTATGGATGAAGAAGGCGACACGACGCATGAAGATTACTCTAAACAAGTTTTCGCGCCGCTTATATTTATATATAAAGCCACAACCAAACAAGGTACATGGCCGAGCAATACAAGGTGGAGAGGTGGCCCTCTTACGAAGCCGATCTCAAGATAACCGGCATACGCAGAACTCTATGCAACCAAAAGAGAAAAAAAGAAGACCTGAACACAACACCAAACTATGCCCTAGCACACCTAAGCTCCACAACAACACTCTCATGAGGGAGAACGGCGCAAAGCTTCGCCGCTGTTGAGTCATCAACGAACAAAGGTCTTCACCCGGAGCCCAGACACAAAGAGAAGAACCACGAAGACATCTTCGAGAAGATAGCGGCACCCGCAAGTGTCACCGTCGTCGGCGCCGAGGCGCAGAGCTTTCGCTCAGCAGCTCACCCATGCCACTACGAGATTCCCATGACGAGCTTGGTGAGGACAGATCCCCATATGCGGTTTGGGGCACTGCCAGTGACAAGACAGAGAGAACGCCCGAGCCACCCGCCGCTACCCGTCCCATCGCCCACACGACCAAGAGGAGAGTCACCACCGCCGGCGATGGTTCCCGCCAGAGAGCCAACCATGCGGACCTCCACCCGGGACCACCGCCCCAGCATTCATGTCCAAGCCACTATCATCTGACCACATCACAGTGTACCCACCACGGTAGGAGGAGTAGAAGGCGTCTCTTTTCACTCCTAGCCCGACATCAGCCACGTAGTCTGGATCTACACCTCCACCACATGAGGCGTCGACACATGTGCCTCCAACCAGTCCCGGTGGACCGGAGGAGACGCAACTCCGTGACACCAACAACTCTCTCTCTCTCCTCATGGTGATGTGTGAGTAGTTCATCCTCGGTGCCGAGGGTATGTATTAGTAGCTATGTGTTCAATCTCTCTCTGCCCCCATGTTCTTAAAAGCTTTCGATCTTGATTGTATAATGGGCTTGTTAATAAAGTTGGATCTTATGATGTTTCTCCCTCTATTCTTTTTGTGGTGGATGCTTTGATCTTTGAAAATCCTTTATGTTGGATTGAATATTTTGGGTTTGGGATTACATGATGCATGTCTAGTATAACTTGGGGATACCTGTGGTGACATTGGGGTATTCTATGCATAAAAGGTTGAATGATAGTATAACATGGTTTTGTCATAGTACAATTTTGGGACTATCCGTGAGCCATTGAGATGGTTCAATAGATTAAGATTTGGAAGATGATGGATTGCTATTAAGTGCACCTAGGTGATTTCATCCTACTTTTTCCGATAAAAATAGAAACTTTGAAGTGATTTTTTACCGCACTTTTTGAGCGCATATCATGTTGTTTAACTATGTTAATGATGTTGAGAACTGAGACTAGTGAAAGTATGAACCTAGGACTTGTTTCCAAGCATTGAAACACCATTTTATTTACTCTTGGTACTTGTTATCTTGTTCGTATTTACCCAGATTACAAAAGGCTACTTCTACCATCCATATTACGCATATATTATCATATCTTCGTCGAACTAGTGCACCTATACATTTGACAATTGTATTAGGTTAACTGGAGACATTAGAGACCACTTGTATTTGATTTCAGGATTATTTGAGAGAGACCATTTTAATCCTATATCTACATGGATTGATATATCTTAGGCCATTCATTTGAGGAAAATTTGTTTTTCTTACAAAACTCTGCTCTTAAAGACACAGCAAAGTGTACAAAAATAAAATTGTGTAGTAGAAAACAAGGGTAGAGCAATAGATGAAGGTGT
Source organism: Triticum dicoccoides (assembly GCF_002162155.2). Classification (NCBI taxonomy): domain Eukaryota; kingdom Viridiplantae; phylum Streptophyta; class Magnoliopsida; order Poales; family Poaceae; genus Triticum; species Triticum dicoccoides. Next base: position 688,218,836 of record NC_041382.1, read on the forward strand.
GTTGCATGTTGTGGAACTGGTGGAATCGGAGAAACAAAATAAATAAAGGGAAAGCTAGCCTGTTGATAGAGTGTCGGCATGTAGGCAACCAGGTGGGCGACGAAAACTCTACAATTGAGTACAAAAACTAGTACTCCCTCCATCCCAATTTTTTTGTCTTACATTTGTCTAGATACAGATATATCAAGTTATGTTTTAGTATTAGATACATCCGTATCTAGATAAATGTCACATTTTAGTATTAGATACATCAATATCTAGACATCTAAGACAAGAATACATCCGTATCTAGACAAATTTACAACAAGAATTTTAGAACGGAGGGAGTATGAGGAAAGAGAAAGACATTTACGTGCATTGGAAATGACCTGAAGGTGACTTACTCAATATCAACATTGATAGGGCATATCATCCTGAGGAGCAGCAATGAGCCTGGGGATTTATGGTCCGTGATAGCGATGGATTCGTCAAGGGATCAAGTGTAGGTTGTCACAGGCGGAAGCGGTGCATTTTTGTTTTTCTTATTCTAGATGTATGATCCGTGATAGCGATGGATACGTTTGGATCGGAGGGAGTAGTAGATATGAAATTATGTGTCATGATGTATTTAATGATATGTATTTCTTATTCTAGATGTAAATAATTTTTCTAAAAACTTGATCAAATTTTGTAAAGGTTGACTTTTCAAAAAGAATATAGACACTGCATTATGGAGCAGAGGGATTATTCCGAATATGCCAATATAGAAATTTTAAAAACAACATTCATAGGAAAAAAAAATCCAATTTCTGCACTTTCTTTTTAAAACATTTCTGCACTTTTGTTTTTTTTGGAGGAAAAACGTTCCCAGCTGAACTGGGCCGAATTCTGCGGCCCAGAATCTGTCCCTATCTACGGGTTGCAGCCCATCCTCCTTTCTTTCTCTTCTCTTCCACCTAGGCCCTGGCCCATCTTCTCTCTCGGCCACCCCCAACCTCCTCCTCCTCCTTCTGCAGCCGCAGCCACTGCAGTGGACGTAACGCCCGGCTGCGCCGCCGCCGCTGATCCTGCCGTTTCCTCCAAATTGATCGCGTCCGGCCTCCGTCCCCGTAATTCCCCGTGCCTCGACTCCTTCAGCCTCCATCTCCAATTCCCCATGGACATGGCGACCTGCTGCCGTCTGCCGACCTGATTTGAGCGACCAACCACCACGCACTCGTCGGTTCCTCTGACCTCCTCCTCAATTCCCCTTTTCTAGGTTGGAGCCGCACGCCACCGACGCCGGGCGGCGGCAGCCCGTGCACCCGCGGCTGACGAACTGGACCTGCTCCTCTCCGTCTCTTCGATCAGAACCGCACACCCACGCCGTACTGCACGCCGCCGACGCCTGCGCCCTGGTTACAGGTTATTGCTTAGACTGCCGGCCTTTCTAATCGATGAGTTATAAGTATCTGAAAATAATTCATCACTCAAAATTGACGAGTTACAGTGCAGACTTTGATGCGTTAGTTGATACCTAGACTTGGCCACATTACAGACTTACAAACTTGATCAGTATTATTGTGGTTGATAATAAGAGAGATGTGGGTTGGAGCTTCAGCTGGATCGTTTTGTTGTGGATGATAAAAGAGATATGGCTTTTTTCGATGCATATTGTGTGTTTTAATATCTAATAACTGACCCCCCCTCCGCTTTGATTATCCTCCGCCACTGGGTTAGTGCCATCTAATCAACTGTCATTACCAGCGACGATTTTCTAAAGAAAAAACAATTACATGACGAAAGAGAACTACTACTACTTTTTTCAAAGTTATTTTTTTTTTGCAAAACAACTCTATTTGGTCTCCATGATAAACTTCAAAGTGGAAAAACAATTGTATGATAGATAAACTACATTTTCTTTGAAGAGTTGGTTTCTTGCTCTAGTATGTTTTTTATTGTGTTCCCATGCATCAATTTTGTAATTAGCTCATGTTCTACTATAGTTAAACCACTGTGGTGTACTATTGTGCCACTCATTTTAAATCCTGTCGATATTCTTGATCAGTATTATTGTGGTTCACGCCATCATTGAGTTTTCTTTATTTGCATTGTATTTGTTCTAACGTGATTATCACTTGGTCACATAATGCGAAAATGTACCTCACACCCATCGTTTTTATAATATATATTTATCATCTCCTTTTTCAGGAGCTGATGCAAGGTGTAGGTTGTACTATGAGAAGGATGGTTGTGCACATCAAGCCTCAAATTGACCTCAATTGATTACACTAGAGCTGGTTGAATAATAATACATAATTGATTCTGGTGGTTCAAACATGGGTTCTAGATTTCCATCACATCAGCTGAGCAATGGCCTGTATGTATCTGGCCGACCTGAGCAACCTAAGGAGAAAGCCCCAACCATTAGCTCCAATTTGATGCCGTACACTCATGGTGACTTGAAGAAATCTGGAGAGTTTGGGAAGATGTTTGACCTCCATGCTGACAAGTCCAGAAAATCTGGTCCTCTGGGCAATGCGCCTTCGAGTAATACTTTATTTGGGGGTGCTGCTTCCAACTCTGGACCTGTCTCTAATGCTGGTGGCCGGTCAAACTACTCTGGTTCTCTTTCATCTTCACTTCCTGGTGCTGGAGGATCAGCAAGAGCAAAATCTAACTCCGGACCATTCAATAAGCATCGAGAACAAGCAAAGTGGTCAACCGGTCCCCAGTCTGGAGGTGTGACCCCAATGGCTCGCCAGAATTCTGGCCCTCTACCTCCAGTGCTTCCTACAACTGGGCTTATCACATCTGGCCCTCATTCTTCCGGGCCACTGAATTCGTCTGGTGCTCCAAGAAGAAAAGTATCTGGATCTCTTGATTCTGCTGCATCAATGAAGGTGCAGGCTACATCGCTTGCTCACAACCAGGCTGTTACTACTCTCACCACCGAAAGTAGTTTCTCAGTTAAGGGAAGCATTTCGAAGTTGGTACTCTGGTAAGTGATCACACTCTTGCTGATGGGGTTTGCAATAGGTCTCTTCATTCTTGTTGTTGTTTACAATGCGGTTGTGCTGATAGTTGTTGTTGTGGCAATGATTGGTTCTGTTTCCGCACTTGTGTGTTGGAATGTTTTCAGTGGCAGGAGAGGCGTGCTCGGGTTTGTCAATAGCTATCCTGATACTGATCTCATAACTGCAAAAGGTGGAGAGTATGTGAAGGTTACAGGGGTATGTGAAATGCTGCTGTTCTTGTTGGATTTATTGTTGTTATCTTCACTCTGATAAATTTCTGTTTAGTGTCAGTATTCATCCTGTTCCATTGAGCCTATGATCGTTCTGTTGCAATGTGCGCTAATGAGACTAAGCTGAACATAGTTGAGTATTACTGTTACACGATTCTTGTTTTGGTTTATGAATACATGTACCATCAGATTCAAGTTACTTACCTTTCATGTTCCTTTCTGCCGCATGTGCTTTGGACCTGTATACAAGCACATAATACATCAATATATCACCAAATTTCTGTATGTCGGTTTATTATTCATGGTAGAATTTGCATGGTAGTTATAATTGGATTCTTATAATCACTTCGTTCCACATGTAGCATAAAATCCTTTTCAGTTTTTTGGAGATTGCATATGTTAATCTACAGGTTGACAACATATTATTTTCTGTTCTGAGAAAACTTGTTACATTATTAATTAGTTACTTACCATTTACAGTAATGATCAGTATGCCAAACATCGCAGGTTGTTACGTGTGGAAATTTCCCACTGCAGTCCTCATTTCAAAGGATTCCGAGATGTGTGTACACTTCAACTAGGCTGTATGAGTATAGGGGTTGGGATTCAAAAATTGCAAACCCCAAGCATCGCCGGTTTACCTGGGGATTACAGACAGCAGAGGTGAGTTTTATTTTTTTCTGTAAGTACCTAGAAAAATGGTGTTTAAAATAAATTGATACAATGAATTACTTCCCAGTATAAAGATGTCTTTTAAAAATGTTAATATTCCAATTATATTACTTTCTTCCTAACTGGCTTTGACATTTCACCTGTGTAACTATTGCAGCGCTTTGCGGTAGATTTCTACATTTCCGATTTTCAATCTGGGCTTCGAGCATTGGTGAGAACAGGAAGTGGTGCACGGGTGACACCATATGTCGATGAACCGGTAGTAATTGACATCAATCCTGAGAACAAGGACATGTCTCCTGAATTTCTAAGATGGCTACGAGAAAGGAACCTCTCAAGTGATGGTCGGAAAATGCGCCTAAAAGAAGGGTATTATTTTCTTTATGTTGCTTTCCACCTGTATCACATAGAAATATTTAACTCTTTTCTGAAGATGTGTGCCAAAAGATATTAGTGAATCACTGTTATTTACTCAATCCCATACCGGCAGATACATCAAGGAAGGAAGCACTGTGAGTGTGATGGGGGTTGTTCAAAAGAGCGGGAGCATGTTGATGATAGTACCTCCATCGGAGCCTGTCTCATCTGGTTGCCTGTGGGGGAAGTGCCTATTCCCATCGAACCTTGACGGACTAGTCTTGAGATGTGAAGATACTTCAGACATGGATGTCATACCAGTATAGCAAGCTGAGTGTCTAGATACATCCGTATCTAGCAAATCTCAGACACGTAATGTGGATTGGAGGGAGTACTAAAGATTGAGTATGGCTGGGTAATCTGTGTTTTCACTGTATACCCCTTTCTCAATGTATTACGTCCTCTTTTGCTCATTTTTGGTTATGAGCTCTTAATACGTGTGTAATATGGTGGCATTTGGGTTGTTTGAAGACTTGTTCCCTTGGGTCTAATATATACGTATTATTTAGGATGGTTTTCTTGCACTGCTGCTAAACATCTTTCGTTTTCCATCTCTGTCCAAAACATCACACTAGCTGTGGTAATCTGTAGTAACTTGCTTAATTAGGACATGGGCTGATTTAGTGATTTGCAGTAGAAAACAACATGTTTTTTTGGCTTTCTACTCGAGGAGTTGAGGTGATTATTGTTTTTGATGCACCTAATTCAATCAAAAGAACATGTACGAATAAATCTTGACATTGTGTGTCACCGGAAGAGAAATTTATATGACACACAGATTCAATTACTTTAGTTGAGATTGAGATTTGGAGGTCTAACTACCAAAACCATAAGGCGGTGAGGACATAAAGGTCTACTGTACGAAGCAATGAAGAGTGCAGCCAAGCAAGACGCGCCATTTGAGAAAATAAAAGGACAAAATTTCAAGTGGTGCTCTATTAGGACTTAGTCATAAAGATGAGATGGGGCAAATAAAAGTACAAGGATCTATATGGCATAAAACTGTGTCATTTCAGGGTCGCAGCAGAAGGGCCTTGTTGTATGAGAAGATGAGGCCAGCGAAAGAAGGCATGGACCGGCATGCGATTTTTTTTAATGGACCATTACTTAATTTGTGCGTGTCATCCTTGAGAAGGGGCAATGCTAATCTTCCCTGTATCATTCCAGTTTTATCGCATGTACCCGAAGGGACAATTCTAGCTCCTAGTGCAACTTATCTGATGGCCCTGTGAGCAAATAAATAATGAATGAGTGCTAACTATACTTGGAACCGTAGTGCATCGATCAACTTCGCTCCTTCAATGTTCAGGTCATTGCCTAGCTAGATTCCGGCCATACCCGGCACCCTGGCCCGATTTTGGCCAAGTTCATTGTCATTCAGCATCTCAGCAACCGGTCTGCATGAGGTGGGCAGTGTCCACGAATTGTACAGCAGCCGGGCGACTTGTCCAGTGTGACATCAAGGATGAAGGACCTGGTCCTGGATTTCGAGAAGTCGCTGCAAAATCTGGAACAACAATTTACATTGCTCATGCTCTTACGTGCTCACATGTTTGTGATGCATGATTGGGATGGATGGCCCAATCTGCTTTTGCAGGCTCCTGGGGTGCATAGAGTAATAGTGTTGATCGTGCTGTCTAGCGCAATCAAGACATTTTAAAACATAAAATTACCTTATCTCCCTTTGTAGGAAATCAAAGAAAATCTTGACAGCAGTGTCATACTAGAGGACAATCCTGGAATGTCCCACCAAACCCTATATGTCGTTGTAGCTCCTCCTCCAAAACAAGAGCAAAAAGTATTCATAAATCTTGGCCCCACATCACGAGTACCAAGCTCCATATTGGAGTACTAACAATAATTGGTTCTTAATCGTCAACCCGGATGTTTCATGAGCAAAATTAGTATTATAGTCCTGTATTTACAAACTGTTTGGAAAATGTAAAGAAAAATATCCCCGAAGGCGTAACTATTGACATATATACTACTAGTTACAAACCTATGCTATTCACGGGGAAACACTATTTCTGATCCATCGACGGTCGACTAGTTTTCACTCTAGTAGTAGACATTTTGGAGCCTAAGCTTTTGAAAGTAGACTTCCCTTTCTTATCACTATTACTCCTCTGTTCATAAACATAAGATGTTTTAAACTTTTACTAAATCGGATGTACATAGACACGCTTTAATTGGTTTGATCATTCATTTCAATCTATCTATAATCCATATTAAAATATCCAAAATATCTTATATTTGTGAATGGAGGTAGTAGTTAATATTGCTTTTGTGTTACTCGTGGTCACTCAACTTGCATGATGCGCTAACATATCGAACTCTAAAATTGCTTGTTAAATCCACTCTACTTGGCTCATACTCACATGAGGACGGGAGTGCAGGTTCAGGTATGGTGTTACGTGGCCATGATGGGGCCATTCTCTTCTCTGCGTGTAGGTCCTTGTGGTCGTGTCTGAACACCTTGCGCGCGGAGCTCGCCGGTTGCATGGAAGGCCTAGCCCTTGCTCACCAATGGATGGAGATGCCGATCATCGTCGAGAGTGACAGTCTACAAGCAGTACAGATGATCAATGCCCGAGGCCAAGATCGGTCTCAGTACGCCATGGTAATTTCTGAGGTGAAGCGTCTCATGGGTCTAAGGGAGTGTCGTGTTACTCATATCTCTAGAGAGCAGAATAATGTAAGTCACACGTTAGCAAACTTCGAAAGGACGGAGGATCGAACTGTGGTATGGATCCGTTGCGGTCCTGATAACATCCCTAGTCTGTGTAGGGATGAACTTGTCTGCTCTTGAGTAATATACTCCTTTTACCCCCGCAAAAAATCCACTTGACTTGGTGATGAACACCAATATGGTTCAGAACAAGCCACACATGCCCTTTTTGTTGATGTGGTCATGGAGGAGAAACTAGGAGGATCCATGCTCACTAATAGGACATCGATATGTGGGATAAACATGACAACGTTCCGATTTCTCACTAGGATGGCGTGTTCTGAACCATACGGTTCATGTTTACAAAGTTTAGTTGGTTAGGTGGGCATTTTCATGGTTGGGTGACTAAAGTTCACGCATCATGCAAGTTGAGTGGGGAGTTTTACCCATATTAATCTCACAAATCAAGACATATATGCAATTAACAAGGCCTTAATCGCACATGAGCACAATTGCCAAAGTTAATCCATCATCACAAGCATCAATTACACGTTGATCAACCTTGATTTTCCGTCGGAACATTATACGGCGTCGCTACTAGGTGAAGTTGGTTCCTTCTCCTTGTTGTAGAGCCGACGATCATGTCCATATCAAGCTCATCCGGCTTAATTCCGTCTGGGAGGCTCCAGTCAAAGTAGTACAGAAGCCGTGCAAGGAGAATCTCCAACACAGCTAGCCCAAAGGCACCGCCAGGGCACATCCTCCTCCCGCTCCCGAAAGGTATGTACATGAACCGTGTGCCGTTGTAGTCCACTGTGTTGTCCTCGAACCTCTCTGGCCTGAACTCGTTCGCGTCATTCCAATTCTCAGGGCTCCTTGCTATCGCCCATGCGTTAACCATTATCCTCGAGCCCTTCGAGACCTTGAATCCACCAATGTTGCAGGTCTCTCGGCAGACACGGGGGAGCAGAAGCGGTACCACCGGGTGCAACCGCATGCCCTCCTTGATCACCATCTTTGTGTATTCCAGCTTGTCCATGTGGCCCTCATGATCTTCTGGACTCTTGTTGTCCAATGTTTGTCGCACCTCTGCTTGTGTCTTGGCCATCACCATTGGGTTTCTCATGAGCTCCGACATGATCCACTCGACCGTTGACGATGTTGTTTCCGTCCCTGCCGTGAACAAGTCCTATTGGGAAACCATGATAGTTAATTCAACTAATGGTATCAACATTAGCAAAATAGGTACATGTAAGTTGACTCAGTTTGCAATTTGTATAATTTGATCTTGTGAGAGGACGAACGGTTGGGAAAAGAAGAAAGGTGAAGGAAGAAGAAAGAAGGATTTTAATGGCCTGGAAAATTAACTTACCCAAAATATTTTTTCACTCAGATTCACCTAATTTTGGATATTGCACGCACACATTTCTCGGTGATAGTTCTAACTCTTTGAGAAACAATTGGCACAGCAGGCCAGCCTTTCAACAAGAGCATATCTTGGCAGACCCCTTCTATCCCACCGAACTATAAAATAGTCGCCAGTTTTTAGTTTTGGACGGAAAAAGTAGCCCAAACAGACCTCTTATACATCTTCGACCTTTAAATTTTTCTAAGGGATGCGGTAAAAAACTCCTTCCGATCTGTAAAAACACAGTTTTTGCATCCGGTTCAACGGTGCCTTGTATCGGAAGAAAGCACCATGGAAACTTCCGCGTCCGCCGTCCACGTCACCCCGGATGCCGCCCCGCCCTTCCCTGAACGCCGGCAGCCCATCCGTGTCCATCGTTCGCGCCGCCCCGGTCCTCCGGCCGCATCTCTCACTACGGCGAGGGAGGAGCTAGCTAGCTCCTGGATCGATTTGAGCTGAGCTAGAGCTGAGCTAGCTAGCTCTGGCTAGCCCGACGGAGGAGCTAGCTAGCTCTTGGATTGGCCGCTTCGTGCGTTTTGTATTTCGTCGCCGGTGGCTCCGTATTTGGCCGCATCGTGTGCTGTCCGTTAATTTTGTGGGAGCAAGCTAGCTGACCATGAACATAGGCGAGAGGAAGAAGAAGACGTGGGAAAAGAATATAAGTGAATATTTGGTTTTACAGTTTAATTTTGAGGGGTCTGTTTGGCCGCTGCTAAAACCAACCTTTAAAACACGGTTTCTGTGAACTGAAAATTGCGTTTTCAATTTCGCAGTTTAAAGGGTCTTCTAGAGATGCTCTTACCACTATGATTGCCTTGATGTTTGTAGTGCCAATGGGGAACTCAAGCTGCCCCTCCTCTTTGATCCTAAGCATGACGCTCAGAAGATCATCGTCTCCGGTCGTTGCTGCGGTCTTCTTTTCCTGTCGCCGCGCCTCGCACCCAGCGATGATCCTGTCAAAGACGTCGTCGAGCTGCCCGCGCGCCCGCCGGAGCCGGCGTTGCAGCCCAGTGACGACGTCCACGAACCGCAGGGACGGGAAGAGGTCCCCGATGCAGTGTCGAGCACGACCCGGATCGCAGACAAGAACCGCTCTTGGAGCTCGGCGTCGCACCCGTCGCCGAACGTCGCCTTTGCGGTGATCGTGTTCGCGCAGGACACGAGAAGCTTCCCGATATTGACCGGTTCGCCGCTTCCGCCGGCGGCGGCGGCGCGGATCTTACTGACGAGGGACAGGGCCTCGCTGTCCCTGATGTGCGCGAACTGCCTCACCTTCCGTGCGCTCAGGAGCTCCGCCACGCAGAGCCTTCGCAGCGTCCTCCAGTAGGCGCCGTATGGCGCGAAGGCGATGTCAGTGTTTCCGTAGCACACGATCTCCGTGGACAGAAGGCTCGGCCGCGACGCGAAGTTGAGGTTGTCGTCCCGGAGCACCTCCTCAGCCGCCGCCGGCGAGGAGATCACGACGGTGTCGACCTGGCCCAGCCGCAGGTACATCACCGGGCCGTGCTTCCTGGCCAGGTCCCGGAGAGCGACCTGCGGCGTCTCCGTCAGGAGGTGGAGGAGGCTTCCGATGAAGGGGAGACGCCGTGGGCCGGGAGGCTGCCTCTTCCTTGAACTTGGTGTTGGTTTGCGGCCAAGCAAGGAAAAGAGAACGATCAGTGAGACGAGGGAGAGGGAGAGGAGGGTGGCCGCGCTTAGCTCCATGGAATTTGATTGCGCTGAGCAGCAAGCAAGAACGGTTGCTTGTTGCTTGGATGTGGTCAACACAAGAGATGTTCAATTGATCATGGTTCATTTTTATAGGGAACGATCTTGCTGTCCCACGAGCCACGCCCCATCCCGTCCACCCCAACCACGCACAGCACCATGCCACCTCTCCTCCCAAATGAGAGGATGTGACCATGGGCATAAATAATGGATCCCAACTTTCATGATAGTTCCTTCTTTCAAGGTTTTTTGGGGTTTTTTGTGAGATATATGGTCATCTCGACTAATATTATAAATAATGTAAAAATTCACGTGTATAAAAAGATAATGCAAAGATATCCTAATAATATTGGAATTCACAATATTCAAAAAGGCTGTAATTTAGCATTACATATAGAGAGCAAAGACAAAACTAAATACTTATTCCTTGATGTTTTTTTAAAATTCCCATACAAATTCAGAAATCTTGGGTGCATCTTCATTATTGTTGTACTTGGGTAAAAAATCGCTCCTTGTCTCCGAACCATCACGGGATTATAAGTATTATCATTGAGTAAGCAATGGTAAGTACGAAAAAGTAAGCATTGCATTGTTTGGTCTAGATTTGCATCCATCATCCATTAGGCAGACACCTTTCCATACTATTCTATTAGCGTGTCATGGTAATATTTTGCACAAGATGGTGTTTCTTTACTGTGAAAATTGTGTTTTTAGTGGTATCTTTCAACACGGGGTTTTAACTCACATAGAGGTGCAAGCGGCATCCCGCTTCACCCCGCGAAACTATCAATTAGCTCATCAATGCTACAAATTAATGCTAAATTTGTTGTGCCATTATCCACCAACCCGCGCCACTTGCATCCCTAAGTGACATGGTACACCACACATGAAAATTTTCCATGCAGATTTTGTAGCTTGCATGAACTTAGATGCCATCATCCCAACATAAAAACCTAGGCCCTTGTCTTCCCTTTCTTTCTCAGTGGAGCACTGCTATGCACACGATGGATTCATGCATGATGAACAGACGGCGGGTGACATATCCACTGGATTGCCTCATTCTATCAACTTGTATGGCTTCAAATCATGTGGTCTGCAGTTCGTGCGTGCACATATCGTGTCATATCACTTTCGTTCTCAGTGTGGTATTCAGGAGCTGAGTTTGTCTGGACAACATAAAATACTGTTAGGGTATTCCCAAAGGAGAGGTTTGCTTGTAAAAGAAGGTTGCTTAAATAATTGAACATAGCTCTAACAAAGAAAGGAAAAAGGATAACAAAAACATTTGATAAAGGAATATCACTCATCAGACAGGGTAATAACATTTTAAAATTAAACGCAATAAAGATCGTTCAAACATCATAGAAATAATGTGTCTTTAGACGTGTTGGAAATATGCCCTAGAACCAATAATGATTGTATTATTTATTTCCATGTTTATAATTAGATTTTTATATTCTATGTTATAACTGTTATGATTCTTGAATATGTCATTCAGAGAAAAACTCATAAGCACGTGTAGAGTAATAAACGATAAAACCTGATTCCTAGTCTTGCCTCTAGCACTAGATCAAGTGTTCCATGATGGTTATGTTTTCCTGATCACTGCTACGAGTTAAGCGTAACAAGGATGCCGGCAACTTTGAGAGTATGGAGTTAGAAGGACAATCATATTGAATTGACCCAACTTGTTTGTTATACTTTGAGATGTTATCGTCGGAAGTATATAGTCTATAACACGGAGAGTTGAAGTATGCTCAGTTCCTTAGACCATGAAAGTATCAAGTCACTTTATACCAGATGATGCACTTTGGTGTTGTTCCAACATTATCCGTTATAGGGTAATCATAACAGCAACTTAAGGTTCATGGAAAGTATGACAAGGGGCAAGATAGCTCAGGAGTGGCATTTGATCCTCCAATGATGGATAGATATTCTTAGGGCCCTCTTGGTGTGATGGAATCCATCTTCGTCTATCTAGACACAAGTGAAGTATTGCTCACAGGTATGCCGGAACACAACAACGAGAAAGAAGAAAAAAATCAGTAATGAGGAGACCAGTATAGTGAGCATGTGAATGACTCACGGGGATACCGATATATATCACCTCAGGTTTTGTAATGTATCGTGAAGCAAAAGGAATAGTATGTGATAACCAAAGGTTCACTCGAATATCATTTGTGTGAGTATAGGGGTCAACATGGATGTTCACAGTTCTGTTGTTGATCATTGAATGAAAGGATGTTTTGTTGATATATATATTTCACCGAACCTACAGGGTCACATGCTTAAGGGATTATGATCTGTTGAGTGATATAGGATTTAGGAACATGAGAAAATATTACCATAATAGTTTTGGTAATGGAAGAAATAGTTTTGAGAGAAATCGGAAGTGTTTTGGGGTTACCAAAAGGATCTAGGAAAATATTGGGCAATGTTATATAGGCAAAAATAATTTTTGAGGACTTAATATAAATATGAGAGGATTCTTGTAATTACCGGGAGCTCCCTAGGATTTATTTAGGGGCTATGGGCTAATAGAATTAGCTAAAGGCCACATAGGGGACAATTAATGGGCCATATGGGCCCAATAAGAGTGGGGCGCCCTCTAGCTTGTAGGACAAGCTTTGGGGACAGATTTGGAGTTGGAGGGGGATTCCTCTCCTTGGTCGGTGCACCAAAGGGAGTTCCCCTCCCCAAGTCGGTGCTCCCCTATCCCTCCACCGATAGGTATGGTACTATTCACAATAGTTTACTATTTAATACACTATTTGGAATAGTATTTCACTATTCACAACAATATTTAATTTTGCGTGTTCTAACCTGGTTATTTCTTTAATGCAGGATCTATTAAGGGCTGGCGAGGCCAACAATACGACCGACGGTGTGCGTAGTGGTGTAAAATCCTACTCAATGCTCACCATATTTTTCATTATGTTGTTTCAGATGTAGCTAGTTTCGTTTACTTGATATTTTTAATTGCAATTTTATGGGGTAAATTCCTTCAGTCTTCCCAGGCAGTTCCACCCGAAGGGAACACTTCTCTACGACCATAAGGTTCTCATTCAAACGCCACACAAGGCTAAACAGAGAACTACCGGCAAATGTTTCTTCTATAGGATCCCTACCATAAGAACTCGTCCCACAAATTCATAAATAAAAATACCAAGTGAAACATGAAACTATATCATATTCACAACATAATTTACATATTGCTTTCCCTTTCGGGAGGTCCCCGAAGGGATAACACAAGCTAAAGGAAATCACCTTCTAACTACCTTCGTGAGCTTACAATGCACTGAATATTGTGGCTCTTATTACAGGATGAGGAACTACTACTACTGAGCAACGAGCTTGCTAGCTGAGTCATAGCTCTCTGCTCTATCAGTGGCAGGTTCTTCTCTGTCTGGTGTCTCTCCTCCTTGGCAGACGTCTTCTTTTATAGCCGCAGGAGAGGCCTTCGGGAGACTCTGATTCTTTATTTTATATGTAGTAGGATGCATGTGTGTTCTTCTAGGGTATGGATAAGAGTGAGAGATAGTGCCCGACAAGTTTCAATATTTATGAATAATATTATTGCTTTTTTCACGTGGGCATTGTCTCTCGGTGGATAATTGGCTGGCCTCTGCGTATCATCTTCGCTCTTCAGCTATGCAATTCTTCATGCGATTAGCCTTCAGATAGATAGCTTCTTCTGCCTTTAAGAATCCTTGTGCCGGTGCATGCATACATATATGTCGAAGCTCCTTACTATTCATCATTGTTTATTTATTTTATATTTTAATATTTTGTTACAGGGTCTTCCGTGCCCATATATTTGATATTTCCATATCAATATTAGGTAATATTCTAGATTCTATCAATATTTGGGTCGGGTATAGGTCCTCCGCGCCCGAATAATTGATAGCAATATCAATATATGGAATTGGGCTTTGTTCAGGCGGCTGCCCATGCCTTGCTATGTCCATATGATCATCATCTAACAAATGAAAATCATATTTTTGATCACATTCATTCTTTATTTCATAAAAATAAATCCATCTATTTCTTGTCTTAATTCTTTTAATATTTCTTCCTTTAATTCTTTCTTTATTATTTTTGAAAATTCCTCAAATCTTTTATCCATCTCTCGATCTATGTATTCACTGTCTAAAGGCTCAAGCCCCTCTAGAAGGCATTTTTGATATGTTTGATATTTTGGAGACTCTTCCTTCTTTATATCCTTCGAGCTTGATGCCTCCCCCTTTGTAGGATTTGGTGAAGCAGGTATGTCTCTTCTCTTTTGGATATAGTCTTTAGATTTTGGGTCAATATAATAATTTTCTCCTAATACCTTTCTTGCCCAAAATAAGGCTTCATTTATACTATCATATTTTTTAAATGTTAGATCTTCTCCTCTTCTTTTTATGTCTATCTTCTCAATCATAATGTCTTCCCATGTCAAATATATGCCTAGTTTATTTCCATCAAACAAAATATATAATGTTTCTCCTTTTGGTATTTCAATCCTTTCTGGCTTTGGCAAATTTCTATTCATTTGGTTAAAATATTCTGCCACACTATTGAGAATTGATAACATATATCATTTTTCCTCTGTCTTGACGGTATATTGGTACCAGAAATTATCCAATATGCACCGTTGAATTTCGTCAAGCTTGATATGGGCCTTTGGCTTGAAATTGAATGTATTTGGCTGAAATATTTTCGGCCTATTTTCTTCTCCAAAGAAGTAGCATTCATCCCTGGTGGGGAATAATCCTTTCTTCATTTCTGCAAATTTGATGCTTGAGAAAATATGTCCGGTAAGGTATTATCATTTCCCTTAATATGCTCAACTTTATAACCATTCCCAGCTATGGTGTCTTCAAATAAGACCCATCTTCTGGTTGAGCTTTTGTTACTATTAATTTTATTGTGATATCGACATGTGGCTTCACAATCTGTTCGCACTGTATCCTAGATATAACCTGCATGCATTTATTGCATTCACAATCTGACATATAGTAGTAGACACCATAGATGGGAATGGTTATAAAGTTATTTTTGAGCATATTAAGGGAAAGGATAATACCTTACCTGGCATTTTTCTCGTCATCAAATTTGCATTAATGAAGAACAAAATATTTCCCACCAGAGATGAATGCTACTTCTTTGGAGAAGAAAATAGGATGAAAATATTTAAGCCAAATACATTCAATTTCAAGCCAAAGGCCCATATCAAGGTTGACGAAATTCAACGGTGCATATTGGATAATTTCTTGTACCAATATACCGTTAAGAGAGAGGAAAAAGGATATATGTTATCAATTCTCAATATCCTAGCAGAATGTTTTAACCAAATGAACAGAAATTTGCTAAAGTCAGAAAGGATTAAAATACCAAAAGGAGAAATATTATATATTTTGTTTGATGGAAATAAACTAGGCATATATTTGACATGGGAAGACATTATGATTGAGAAGATATACACAAAAAGAAGAGGAGAAGATCTAACATTCAAAAAATATGATATATAAATCAAGCCTTGTTTTCGGCAAGAAAGGTATTAGGAGAAAATTATTATATTGACCCAAAAGCTAAAGACTATATCCAAAAGAGAAGAGACGTACCTGCTTCACTAACTCCTATAAAGGGGGAGGCATCAAGTTCGAAGAATATAAAGAAGGAAGAGTCTCCAAAATATCAAACATATCAAGAATGCCTTCTAAAGGGACTTGACCCTTTAGACATCAAATACATCAATCAAGAAATGGATAAAAGATTTGAAGAATTTTCAAAAATAATAAAGAAAGAATTAAAGGAAGAAATATTAAGAGAATTAAGACAAGAAATAGATGATTTTTTTTAAGAAATAAAGAATGAATGCGATCGAAAATATGATTTCCTTCTGTTAGATGATGATCATATGGACATAGCAGGCATGAGCAGACATGTGAATAAACCCCAATTCCATATATTGATATTGCTATCAATTATTCAGGCGTGGAGGACCTGTACCCGACCCGAATATTGATAGAATCTAGAATATTATAAAATGGAATATTACCAAATATTGATATGGAAATATCAAATATATGGGCAGGGAAGACCCTTGAAAAAAAATATAATGTAAAATAAATAAATAAATTATGATGAATAGTAAAGCAGCTTTGACATATATGCACGCAGGCACTGGCACAAGGATTCTTAAAGGCAGAAGAAGCTATCTATCTGAAGGCTAATCACATGAATAATTGCATGGCTGAAGAGCGAAGATGATACGCAGAGGTGAGCCAATTATTCACCGAGAGACAATGCCCACGTAAAAAAACAATGAGCCTAAAGATTAAAGCTTGTTGGGGAACTATCTCTCGCTCTTATCCATACCCTAGAAGGACACGCATACATCCTACTACATATAAATAAAGAAACGAAGGCTCCCGAAGGCCTCTCTTGCGGCTATAAAAGGAGACATCTGCCAAGGAGGAGAGACACCAGACGGAGAAGAACCAGGCAGAGAGCTGTGACTCAGCTAGCAAGCTCATTGCTCAGTAGTAGTAGTTCCTCATCCTGTAATCAGATCCACAATATTCAGTGTATTGTAAGCTTTCGAAGATAGTTAGAAGGTAATTTCCTTTAGCTTGTGTAATCCCCTTCGGGGCCTCCCGAAACAGAAAGACATATGTAAATTATGTTGTGGAAATGATGTAGTTTTGTGCTTCACTTGGTATTTTAATTATGAATTTATGGAACAAGGTCATATGCTAGGGATCCTATAGGAGAAACCTCTGCTGGTAGTTCTCTGTTTAGCCTTGTGTGGCGTTTGAATGAGAACCTTGTGGTCGTAGAGAAGTGTTCCCTTCGGATGAAACTGCCTGGAAGACAAGATGAATTTACCCCATAAATTTGTAATTAAAAATATCAAGTAAATGAACCTAGCTACAAAGCAACATAATGAAAAATATGATAAGTATTGAGTAGGATTTTACACCATTGTGCACACCGTTGGTCGTATTGTTGGGCTCGTCAGCCCTTAATAGATCCTGTTGGGTTTCGTAGTAATTTCAAAAAATTTCCTACGCACACGCAAGATCATGGTGATGCATAGCAACGAGAGGGGAGAGTGTGATCTACGTACCCTTGTAGATCGACAACGGAAGCGTTTGGTTGATGTAGTCGTACGTCTCCACGGCCCGACCGATCAAGCATCAAAACTACGGCACCTCCGAGTTCTAGCACACGTTTAGCTCGATGACGATCCCCGGACTCTGATCCAGCAAAGTGTCGGGGAAGAGTTCCGTCAGCACGACGGCGTGGTGACGATCTTGATGCACTACCGTCGCAGGGCTTCGCCTAAGCACCGCTACAATATTAACGAGGACTATGGTGGAAGGGGGCACCGCACACGGCTAAGAATATGATCACATGGATCAACTTGTGTGTCTAGGGGTGCCCCCTGCCCCCGTATATAAAGGAGCAAGGGGAGGAGGCCGGCCGGCCCTATAGGCGCGCCAAGGAGGAGTCCTCCTCCTAGTAGGAGTAGGACTCCTACTAGGAGGGGGAAAGAAGTGGGGAGGGAGAGGGAAAGAGGGGGCGCCGCCCCCCTCTCCTAGTCCAATTCAAACCAGGGGGAGGAGGCGCGCGGACCACCTTTGGCTGCCCCTCTCTCTCCACTAAGGCCCATATGGCCCATTACTTCTCCCGGGAGGGTTCCGGTAACCCTCCGGCTCTCTGGTTTTCTCCGAAATCACCCGGAACACTTCCGGTGTCCGAATATAGCCGTCCAATATATCAATCTTTATGTCTCGACCATTTCGAGACTCCTCGTCATGTCTGTGATCACATCCGGGACTCCGAACTAACTTCGGTACATCAAAACTCATAAACTCATAATATAACTGTCATCGAAACCTTAAGCATGCGGACCCTATGGGTTCGAGAACAATGTAGACATGACCGAGACATGTCTCCGGTCAATAACCAATAGCGGAACCTGGATGCTCATATTGGCTCCTACATATTCTACGAAGATCTTTATCGGTCAGACCGCATAACAACATACGTTGTTCCCTTTGTCATCGGTATGTTACTTGCCCGAGATTCGATCGTCGGTATCTCAATACCTAGTTCAATCTCGTTACCGGCAAGTCTCTTTACTCGTTCCGTAATACATCATCTCGCAACTAACTCATTAGTTACAATGCTTGCAAGGCTTATGTGATGTGCATTACCGAGAGGGCCCAGAGATACCTCTCCGACAATCGGAGTGACAAATCCTAATCTCGAAATACGCCAACCCAACATGTACCTTTGGAGACACCTGTAGAGTACCTTTATAATCACCCATTTACGTTGTGACGTTTGGTAGCACACAAAGTGTTCCTCCGGCAAATGGGAGTTGAATAATCTCATAGTCATAGGAACATGTATAAGTCATGAAGAAAGCAATAGCAACATACTAAACGACCGGGTGCTAAGCTAATGGAATGGGTCATGTCAATCAGATCATTCACCTAATGATGTGATCCCGTTAATCAAATAACAACTCTTTGTTCATGGTTAGGAAACATACCCATCTTTGATTAACGAGCTAGTCAAGTAGAGGCATACTAGTGACACTCTGTTTGTCTATGTATTCACACATGTATTATGTTTCTGGTTAATACAATTCTAGCATGAATAATAAACATTTATCATGATATAAGGAAATAAATAATAACTTTATTATTGCCTCTAGGGCATATTTCCTTCAGTCTCCCACTTGCACTAGAGTCAATAATCTAGATTACACAGTAATGAATCTAACACCCATGGAGCCTTGATGCTGATCATGTTTTGCTTGTTGAAGAGGCTTAGTCAACGGGTCTGCAACATTCAGATCCGTATGTATCTTGCAAATCTCTATGTCTCCCACCTGGACTAGATCCCGGATGGAATTGAAGCGTCTCTTGATTGTTGGGGAACGTAGTAATTTCAAAAAATTTCCTACGCACACGCAAGATCATGGTGATGCATAGCAACGAGAGGGGAGAGTGTTGTCTACGTACCCAACGCAGACCGACTGCGGAAGCGCTGACACGACGTAGAGGAAGTAGTCGTACGTCTTCACGATCCAACCGATCAAGCACCGAAACTACGGCACCTCCGAGTTCGAGCACACGTTCAGCTCAATGACGATCCACGGACTCCGATCCAGCAAAGTGTCGGGGAAGAGTTCCATCAGCACGACGGCGTGGTGATGATCTTGATAAACTACAGCAGCAGGGCTTCGCCTAAACTCCGCTACAGTATTATCGAGGAATATGGTGGCTGGGGGCACCGCACACGGCTAAGGAATAGATCACGTGGATCAACTTGTGTGTTTCTGGGGTGCCTTTGCCTCAGTATATATAAAGGACTAGAGGGGGGAGGCTGGCCGGCCAATGTGTGGCGCGCCAGGAGAGTCCTACTCCCTCTGGGAGTAGGATTCCCCCCCAATCCTAGTTGGAATAGGATTCCTTGAGGGGGGAAAGAGAGAGAGGGGGCCGGCCACCTCTCCTAGTCCTAATAGGACTAGGGGAAGGGGGGAGGCGCACAGCCACCTTGGGCTGCCCCTTTCTCCTTTCCACTAAAGCCCACTAAGGCCCATATAGCTCCCGGGGGGTTCTGGTAACCTCCCGGTACTCCGGTAAAATCCCGATTTCACACGGAACACTTCCGATATCCAAACATAGGCTTCCAATATATCAATCTTTACGCCTCGACCATTTCGAGACTCCTCGTCATGTCCGTGATCACATCCGGGACTCCGAACAACCTTCGGTACATCAAAATGCATAAACTCATAATATAACTGTCATCATAACCTTAAGCGTGCGGACCCTACGGGTTCGAGAACAATGTAGACATGACCGAGACACATCTTTGGTCAATAACCAATAGCGGGACCTGGATGCCCATATTGGCTCCTACATATTCTACGAAGATCTTTATCGGTCAGACCGCATAACAACATACGTTGTTCCCTTTGTCATCGGTATGTTACTTGCCCGAGATTCGATCGTCGGTATCCAATACCTAGTTCAATCTCGTTACCGGCAAGTCTCTTTACTCGTTCCGTAATAAATCATCTCACAACTAATATATTAGTTGTAATGCTTGCAAGGCTTATGTGATGTGCATTACCGAGAGGGCCCAGAGATACCTCTCCGACAATCGGAGTGACAAATCCTAATCTCGAAATACGCCAACCCAACATGTACCTTTGGAGACACCTGTAGAGCTCCTTTATAATCACCCAGTTACGTTGTGACGTTTGGTAGCACACAAAGTGTTCCTCCGGCAAACGGGAGTTGCATAATCTCATAGTCATAGGAACATGTATAAGTCATGAAGAAAGCAATAGCAACATACTAAACGATCGGGTGCTAAGCTAATGGAATGGGTCATGTCAATTAGATCATTCAACTAATGATATGACCTCGTTAATCAAATAACAACTCTTTGTCCATGGTTAGGAAACATAACCATCTTTGATTAACGAGCTAGTCAAGTAGAGGCATACTAGTGACACTCTGTTTGTCTATGTATCCACACATGTATTATGTTTCCGGTTAATACAATTATAGCATGAATAATAAACATTTATCATGAAATAAGGAAATAAATAATAACTTTATTATTGCCTCTAGGGCATATTTCCTTCAGTCTCCCACTTGCACTAGAGTCAATAATCTAGTTCACATTGCCATGTGATTTAACAGCAATAGTTCACATCACCATGTGATTAACACCCATAGTTCACATCGATATGTGATCAACACCCAAAGGGTTTACTAGAGTTAGTAATCTAGTTCACATCGCTATGTGATTAACACCCAAAGAGTACTAAGGTGTGATCATGTTTTGCTTGTGAGATAATTTTAGTCAACGGGTCTGTCACATTCAGATCCGTAAGTATTTTGCGAATTTCTATGTCAACAATGCTCTACACGGAGCTACTCTAGCTAATTGCTCCCACTTTCAATATGTATCCAGATTGAGACTTAGAATCATCTGGATCAGTGTCAAAAACTTGCATCGACGTAATCCTTTACGACGAACCTTTTTGTCACGTCCATAATCGAGAAACATATCCTTATTTCACTAAGGATAATTCTGACCGCTGTCAAGTGATCTACTCCTAGATCACTATTGTACTCCCTTGCCAAATCAGTGCAGGGTATACAATAGATCTGGTACACAGCATGACATACTTTATAGAACCTATGGCCAAGGCATAGGGAATGACTTTCATTCTTTTTCTATCTTCTGCCGTGGTCGGGCTTTGAGTCTTACTCAACTTCACACCTTGTAATACAGGCAAGAACTTCTTTCTTTGACTGCTCCATTTTGAACTACTTCAAAATCTTGTCAAGGTATGTATTCATTGAAAAAACTTATTAAGCGTCTTGATCTATCTCTATAGATCTTTAAGCTCAATATGTAAGCAGCTTTACCGAAGTCTTTCTTTGAAAAACTCCTTTCAAACACTCCTTTATGCTTTACAGAATAATTCTACATTATTTCCGATCAACAATATGTCATTCACATATACTTATCAGAAATGTTGTAGTGCTCCCACTCACTTTCTTGTAAATACAGGCTTCATCGCAAGTCTGTATAAAACTATATGATTTGATCAACTTATCAAAGCGTATATTCCAACTCCGAGATGCTTGCACCAGTCCATAGACGGATCGCTGGAGCTTGCATATTTTGTTAGCACCTTTAGGATTGACAAAACCTTCTGGTTGTATCATATACAACTCTTCTTTAATAAATTATTAAGGAATGCAGTTTTGTTTATCCATTTGCCAGATTTCATAAAATGCGGCAATTGCTAACATGATTCGGACAGACTTAAGCATAGATACGAGTGAGAAACTCTCATCGTATTCAACACCTTGAACTTGTCGAAAACCTTTTGCGACAATTCTAGCTTTGTAGATAGTAACACTACTATCAGCATCCGTCTTCCTCTTGAAGATCCATTTATTTTCTATGGCTTGCCGATGATCGGGCAAATCCATCAAAGTCCATACTTTGTTCTCATACATGGATCATATCTCAGATTTCATGGCCTCAAACCATTTCATGGAATCTGGGTTCATCATCGCTTCCTCATAGTTCGCAAGTTCATCATGGTCTAGTAACATGACTTCCAGAACAGGATTACCGTACCACTCTGGTGCGGATCTCACTCTGGTTTACCTACGAGATTTGGTAGTAACTTGATCTGAAGTTACATGATCATCATCATTAGCTTCCTCACTAATTGGTGTAGTAGTCACAGGAACAGATTTCTGTGATGAACTACTTTCCAATAAGGGAGCAGGTACAGTTACCTCGTCAAGTTCTACTTTCCTCCCACTCACTTCTTTCGAGAGAAACTCCTTCTCTAGAAAAACTCTGAATTTAGCAACAAAAGTCTTGC
The DNA here is from genome assembly GCF_002162155.2 of Triticum dicoccoides. Lineage (NCBI taxonomy): Eukaryota > Viridiplantae > Streptophyta > Magnoliopsida > Poales > Poaceae > Triticum > Triticum dicoccoides. The sequence continues at coordinate 688,241,346 of NC_041382.1, forward strand.
CTTTGGATTTGTGATAGAAGGTGTACCCAACAGTCTCCTTTGGGTATCCTATGAAGACATATTTCTCCGATTTGGGTTTGAGCTTATCAGAATGAAACCTTTTTCATATAAGCATCACAATCCCAAACTTTAAGAAACGACAGCTTAGGTTTCTTGCCAAACCATAGTTCATACGGTGTCGTCTCAACGGATTTAGATGGTGCCCTATTTAACGTGAATGCAACTGTCTCTAATGCATAACCCCAAAATGATAGTGGTAGATCGGTAAGAGACATCATAGATTGCACTATATCCAATAAAGTACGGTTATGACGTTCGGACACACCATTACACTGTGGTGTTCCAGGTGGCGTGAGTAGTGAAACTATTTCACATTGTTTTTAACTGAAGGCCAAACTCGTAACTCAAATATTTTACCTCTGTGATCATATCGTAGAAACTTTTATTTTCTTGTTACGATGATTCTCCACTTCACTCTGAAATTCTTTGAACTTTTCAAATGTTTCAGACTTGTGTTTCATCAAGTAGATATACTCATATCTGCTCAAATCATCTGTGAAGATCAGAAAATAATGATACCTGTCGCGAGCCTCAATATTCATCGGACCACATACATCAGTATGTATGATTTCCAACAAATCTGTTGCTCGCTCCATTGTTCCGAAGAACAGCGTTTTAGTCATCTTGCCCATAAGGCATGGTTCGCAAGCATCAAGTGATTCATAATCAAGTGATTCCAAAATCCCATCAGCATGGAGTTTCTTCATGCGCTTTACACCAATATGACCTAAATGGCAGTGCTACAAATAAGTTGCACTATCATTATTAACTTTGCATCTTTTGGTTTCAATATTATGATTATGTGTATCACTACGATCGAGATCCAACGAACTATTTTCATTGGGTGTGTAACCATATAAGGTTTTATTCATGTAAACAGAACAACAATTTATTCTCTTACTTAAATGAATAACCGTATTACAATAAACATGATCAAATCATATTCATGATCAACGCAAACACCAAATAACACTTATTCAGGTTCAACACTAATCCCGAAAGTATAGGGGAGTGTGCGATGATGATCATATCAATCTTGGAACTACTTCCAACATGCATCGTCACTTCACCCTTAACTAGTCTCTGATTATTATGCAACTCCCGTTTCGAGTTAGTAATCTTAGCAACTGAACTAGTATCAAATACCGAGGGGTTGCTATAAACACTAGTAAAGTACACATCAATAACATGTATATCAAATATACTTATGTTCACTTTGCCATCCTTCTTATCTGCCAATCACTTGGGGTAGTTCCGCTTCCAGTGACCAGTCCCTTTGCAGTAGAAACACTTAGTCTCAGGCTTAGGATCAGACTTGGGCTTCTTCACTTGAGCAGCAACTTGCTTGTTGTTCTTCTTGAAGTTCCCCTTCTTCCCTCTGCCCTTTTCTTGAAACTAGTGATCTTGTCAACCATCAACACTTGATGTTTTTCTTGATTTCTACATTCGTTGATTTCAGCATCATGAAGAGCTTGGGAGTTGTTTCTGTTATCCCTTGCATATTATAGTGTTGGAAATATGCCCTAGAGGCAATAATAATAAGTTATTATTATATTTCCTTGTTCATGATAATCGTTTATTATCCATGATGTAATTGTATTGATAGGAAACTCAGATACATGTGTGGATACATAGACAACACCATGTCCCTAGTAAGCCTCTAGTTGACTAGCTCGTTGATCAATAGATGGTTACGGTTTCCTGACCATGGACATTGGATGTCGTTGATAACGGGATCACATCATTAGGAGAATGATGTGATGGACAAGACCCAAACCTAAGCATAGCACTAGATCGTGTAGTTTGTATGCTAAAGCTTTTCTAATGTCAAGTATCATTTCCTTAGACCATGAGATTGTGCAACTCCCGGATACCGTAGGAGTGCTTTGGGTGTGCCAAACGTCACAATGTAACTGGGTGGCTATAAAGGTACACTACGGGTATCTCCGAAAGTGTCTGTTGGGTTGGCATGAATCGAGACTGGGATTTGTCACTCCGTGTGACGGAGAGGTATCTCTGGGCCCACTCGGTAGGACATCATCATAATGTGCACAATGTGGCCAAGGAGTTGATCACGGGATGATGTGTTACGGAACGAGTAAAGAGACTTGCCGGTAACGAGATTGAACAAGGTATCGGGATACCGACGATCAAATCTCGGGCAAGTATCGTACCGATAGACAAAGGGAATTGTATACGGGATTGATTAAGTCCTTGACATCGTGGTTCATCCGATGAGATCATCGTGGAACATGTGGGAGCCAACATGGGTATCCAGATCCCGCTGTTGGTTATTGACTGGAGAAGGTCTCGGTCATGTCTGCATGGTTCCCGAACCCGTAGGGTCTACACACTTAAGGTTTGATGACGCTAGGGTTATAAAGGAAGTTTGTATGTGGTTACTGAATGTTGTTCGGAGTCCCGGATGAGATCCCGGACGTCACGAGCAGTTCCGGAATGGTCCGGAGGTAAAGATTTATATATAGAAAATCCTGTTTCGGCCATCGGGACAAGTTTCGGGGTCATCGGTATTGTACCGGGACCACCAGAAGGGTCTCGGGGGTCCACCGGGTGGGGCCACCTGCCCCGGGGGGCCACATGGGCTGTAGGGGGTGCGCCTTGGCCTACATGGGCCAAGGGCACCAGCCCCAAGAGGCCCATGCGCCTAGGGTTTCAAGAAAGGAAGAGTCCCACAAGGGGAAGGCACCCCTAGGTGCCTTCGGGGGAGGGAAACCTCCCTTGGCCGCCCCCCCTAGGAGATTGGATCTCCTAGGGCCGGCGCCCCCCCCTTGGGCTCCCTATATATAGTGGGGAAGGAGGGCCTCTCAAGACACACCTTTTGCCTTTGGTGCAGCCCTTCCCCTCTCCCAAGTCCTTCTCCTCTCCCGTGGTGCTTGGCGAAGCCCTACAGGATTGCCACGCTCCTTCACCACCACCACGCCGTTGTGCTGCTGCTGGATGGATTCTTCCTCAATCTCTCCCTCTCTCCTTGCTGGATCAAGGCATGGGAGATGTCACCGGGCTGTACGTGTGTTGAACACGGAGGTGCCGTCCGTTCGGCACTAGGATCATCGGTGATTTGGATCACGACGAGTATGACTCCATCAACCCCGTTCACTTGAACGCTTCCGCTTAGCGATCTACAAGGGTATGTAGATGCACTCTCCTTCCCCTTGTTGCTAGTTTCTCCATAGATAGATCTTGGTGACACGTAGGAAAATTTTGAATTTCTGCTATGTTCCCCAACAGTGGTATCAGAGCTAGGTCTATGCGTAGTTTCTATGCACGAGTAGAACACAAAGTAGTTGTGGGCGTTGATTTTGTTCAATATGCTTGCCGTTACTAGTCTTATCTTGATTCGGCGGCATCGTGGGATGAAGCGGCCCGGACCGACCTTACACGTACTCTTACGTGAGACTGGTTCCACCGACTGACATGCACTAGTTGCATAAGGTGGCTAGCGGATGCCTGTCTCTCCCACTTTAGTCGGATCGGATTCAATGAAAAGGGTCCTTATGAAGGGTAAATAGCAATTGGCATATCACGTTGTGGTCTTTGCATAGGTAAGAAACGTTCTTGCTAGAAACCCATAGCAGCCACGTAAAACATGCAAACAACAATTAGAGGACGTCTAACTTGTTTTTGCAGAGTATGCTATGTGATGTGATATGGCCAAAAGGATGTGATGAATGATACATGTGATGTATGAGATTGATCATGTTCTTGTAATAGGAATCACGACTTGCATGTCGATGAGTATGACAACCGGCAGGAGCCATAGGAGTTGTCTTAATTTATTTATGACTTGCGTGTCAACATAAACGTCATGTAATTACTTTACTTTATTGCTAACCGTTAGCTATAGTAGTAGAAGTAATAGTTGACGAGACAACTTCATGAAGACACGATGATAGAGATCATGATGATGGAGATCATGGTGTCATGCTGGTGATGATGATGATCATGGAGCCCCGAAGATGGAGATCAAAAGGAGCAATATGATATTGGCCATATCATGTCACTATTTGATTGCATGTGATGTTTATCATGTTTATGCATCTTGTTTGCTTAGAACAACGGTAGTAAATAAGATGATCCCTCATTAAAATTTCAAGAAGGTGTTCCCCCTAACTGTGCACCGTTGCGACAGTTCGTTGTTTCAAAGCACCACGTGATGATCGGGTGTTTGATTCCAACGTTCACATACAACAGGTGTAAGACAGATTTACACATGCAAACACTTAGGTTGACTTGATGAGCCTAGCATGTGTACAGACATGGCCTCGGAACACAGAAGACCGAAAGGTCGAGCATGAGTCGTATGGTAGATACGATCAGCATGAAGATGTTCACCGATGTTGACTAGTCCGTCTCACGTGATGATCGGACACGGCCTAGTTGACTCGGATCATGTAATCACTTAGATGACTAGAGGGATGTCTATCTGAGTGGGAGTTCATAAGATGAACTAAATTATCCTGAACATAGTCAAAAGGTCTTCGCAAATTATGTCGTAGCTCGCGCTTTAGTTCTACTGTTTAGTTATGTTCCTAGAGAAAAATTAGTTGAAAGTTGATAGTATCAATTAAGCGGACTAGGTCCGTAAACTGAGGATTGTCCTCATTGCTTCATAGAAGGCTTGTGTCCTTAATGCACCGCTCAGTGTGCTGAACCTCGAATGTCGTCTGTGGATGTTGCGAACATCTGACATACACGTTTTGATGACTACATGATAGTTCAGTGTGTAATGCTAAACGGTTTAGAGTTGAGGCACCAAAGACATTTTGAAACGTCGCAAAACATATGAGATGCTTCGAGGGCTGAAATTGGGATTTCAGGCTCGTGCCCACGTCAAGAGGTATAAGACCTCCGACGATTTTCTTAGCCTGCAAACTAAGGGAGAAAAGCTCAATTGTTGAGCTTGTGCTCAGATTGTCTGAGTACAACAATCATTTGAATCGAGTGGGAGTTGATCTTCCAGATGAGACAGTGATGTTTCTCCAAAGTCATTGCCACCAAGCTGCTAGAGCTTCGTGATGAACTATAATATATCAGGGACATATATGATGATCCTTGAGATATTCGCAATGTTTGACACCACAAAAGTAGAAATCAAGAAGGAGCATCAATTTTTGATGGTTGGCGAAACCACTAGTTTCAAGAAGGGCAAGGGCAAGAAGGGATACTTCATGAAACGGCAATTCAGCTGCTGCTCTAGTGAAGAAACCCAAGGTTGAACCCAAACCCGAGACTAAGTGCTTCTGTAATAAGGGGAACATCCACTGGAGCGGGATTACCCTAGATACTTGGTAGATGAGAAGGCTGGCAAGGTCGATAGAAGTATATTGGATATACATTGTGTTGATGTGTACTTTACTAGTACTCCTAGTAGCACCAGGGTATTAGATACCAGTTCGGTTGCTAAGTGTTAGTAACTCGAAATAAAAGCTACGGAATAAACGGAGACTAGCTAAAGGTGAGCTGACGATATGTGTTGGAAGTGTTTCCAATATTGATATGATCAAGCATCGCTCGCTCCCTCTACCATCGAGGTTGGTGTTTGCGTTGAGCATAGACATGATTGGATTATGTCTATCGCAATACGGTTATTCATTTAAGGAGAATAACGGTTACTCTATTTATTTGAATAATACCTTCAATGGTCTTGCACCTAAAATGAATGGTTCATTGAATCTCGATCGTAGTGATACACATGTTCATGCCAAAAGATAGTAATGATAGTACCACCTACTTGTGGCACTGCCACTTAAGTCATATCGGTATAAAACGCATGAAGAAGCTCCATGTTGATGGATCTTTGGACTCACTCATTTTTGAAAAGTTTGAGACATGCGAACCATGTCTATTGGTGTATATGCATAAAGAAACTCCATGCAAATGGACCATTTGGACTCACTTGATTTTGAATCACTTGAGACATGCAAATCATACCACATGGGCAAGATGACTGAAAGCCTCGGTCTTAGTAAAATGGAACCAGAAAGCAACTTGCTGGAAGTAATACATTTTGATGTGTGCAGTCCAATGAGTGCTGAGGCATGTAGTGGATATCGTTATGTTCTTCACAGATGATTTGAGTAGATGTTGAGTATATTTACTTGATGAATCACGAGTCTGAATTATTGAAAGGTTCAAGTAATTTCAGGGTGAAGTTGAAAGATCGTCGTGACAAGAGGATAAAATATCTATGATATGATCATAGAGATGAATATCTGAATTACGAGTTTGGCACAGAATTAAGACATTGTGGAAATTGTTTCACAACTAATACAGCCTGGAACACCATAGTGTGATGGTGTGTCCGAACATCATAACTGCACCCTGTTGGATATGATGCATACCATGATGTCTCTTATCGAATTACCACGATAGTTTATGGGTTAGGCATTAAAGACAACCACATTCACTTTAAAATAGGGCACCACGTAATTCCGATGAGGTGACACCGTATGAACTATGGTTTAGAAAAACCTAAGCTGTCATTTCTTAGAAGTTTGGGGCTGCGACGCTTATGTGAAAAAGTTTTAGACTGATAAGCTCGAACCCAAAGCGGATAAATGCATCTTCATAGGACACCCAAAATAGTTGGGTATACCTCCTGTCTCAGATCCGAAAGCAATAAGGGATTGTTTCTAGAATCGGGTCCTTTCTCGAGGAAAAGTTTCTCTCGAAAGAGTTGAGTGGGAGGATGGTGGAGACTTGATGAGGTTATTGAACCGTCTCTTCAACTAGTGTGTGACAGGGCACAGGGAGTTGTTCCTGTGGCACCTACACCAATTGAAGTGGAAGCTTATGATAGTGATCATGAAACTTCAGATCAAGTCACTACCAAACCTCGTAGGATGACAAGGATGCGTACTACTTCAGAGTGGTACATAATCCTGTCTTGGAAGTCATGTTGCTAGACAACAATGAACCTACGAGCTATGGAGAAGCGATGGTGGGCCCGGATTCCGATAAATGGCTCGAGGCCATAAAATCTGAGAAAGGATCCATGTATGAAAACAAAGTGTAGACTTTGGCAGAACAACTCGATGGTCGTAAGGCTGTTGGGTGCAGATGGATTTTAAAAGGAAGACGGACAATGATGGTAAGTATCACCATTAAGAAAGCTCGACTTGTCGTTAAGTGTTTTTCGACAAGTTCAAGGAGTTGACTACGGTGAGACTTTCTCACTCGTAGCGATGCTAAGAGTCTGTTGGAATTATATTAGTGATTACTGCGTTATTTATGAAATCTTGCAGACAGGATGTCAAAACATTGTTTCCACGACGATTTTTCTTGAGGAAAGGTTGTATGTGATACAATCGGAAGGTTTTGTCAATCCTGAAAGATGCTAATAAGTATGCAGAGCTCCAGCTATCCTTCTGAGGACTGGAGTAAGCATCTTGGAGTTGGAATGTATGCTTTGATGAGATGATCAAAGATTTTGGGTGTATACAAAGTTTATGAGAAACTTGTATTTCCGAAGAAGTGAGTGGGAGCACTATAGAATTTCTGATGAGTATATGTTGTTGACATATTGTTGATCAGAAATGACATAGAATTTCTGGAAAGCATATAGGGTTATTTGGAAAGTGTTTTCAATGGAAAGCCTAGATTAAGCTGCTTGAGCATTGAGCATCAAGATCTATAAGGATAGATCAAAACGCTTAATGGAACTTTCAAATGAGCACATACCTTGACATGATCTTGAAGGTGTTCAAGATGGATCAGTCGAAGAAGGAGTTCTTGCCTGAGTTGTAAGGTATGAAGTTAAGACTTAAAGCTCGACCATGGAAGAATAGAGAGAAAGGACGAAGGTCGTCCCCTATGCTTTAGACGTAGACTCTATAGTATGCTATGCTGTGTACCGCACCTGATGTGTGCCTTGCCACATGTCTGGCTAGAGGGTACGAAGGTGATCTAGGAGTAGATCACCAGATAGCGGTCAAGTTATCCTTGGTAACTAGTGGACTAAGGAATTTTCTCGATTATGGAGGTGGTAAAAGAGTTCGTCGTAAAGGGTTACGTCGATGCAAGCTTAACACCTATCCGGATAGCTCTGAGTAGAGATACCGGATACGTATAATGGAGCAACAATTTAGAATAGCTCCAAGTAGAACAGTTATTTGGAATAGCTCCAAATAGAACGTGGTAGCTACATCTAGGAGATGACATAAAGATTTGTAAAGCACACACGGATCTGAAAGGTTCAGACCCGTTGACTAAAACCTCTCTCAAAAGCAACATGATCAAACCCAGAACTCATTGAGTGCTAATCACATAGTGATGTGAACTAGATTATTGACTCTAGTAAACTCTTTGGGTGTTAGTCACATGGGGATGTGACCTTGAGTGTTAATCACATATCGATGTGAACTAGATTATTGACTCTAGTGCAAGTGGGAGACTGTTGGAAATATGCCCTAGAGGCAATAATAAATAAGTTATTATTATATTTCCTTGTTCATGATAATCGTTTATTATCCATGCTGTAATTGTATTGATAGGAAACTCAGATACATGTGTGGATACATAGACAACACCATGTCCCTAGTAAGCCTCTAGTTGACTAGCTCGTTGATCAATAGATGGTTACGGTTTCCTGACCATGGACATTGGATGTCGTTGATAACGGGATCACATCATTAGGAGAATGATGTGATGGACAAGACCCAAACCTAAGCATAGCACTAGATCGTGTAGTTCGTATGCTAAAGCTTTTCGAATGTCAAGTATCATTTCCTTAGACCATGAGATTGTGCAACTCCCGGATACCGTAGGAGTGCTTTGGGTGTGCCAAACGTCACAACATAACTGGGTGGCTATAAAGGTACACTACGGGTATCTCCGAAAGTGTCTGTTGGGTTGGCACGAATCGAGACTGGGATTTGTCACTCCGTGTGACGGAGAGGTATCTCTGGGCCCACTCGGTAGGACATCATCATAATGTGCACAATATGACCAAGGAGTTGATCACGGGATGATGTGTTACGGAACGAGTAAAGAGACTTGCCGGTAACGAGATTGAACAAGGTATCGGGATACCGACGATCGAATCTCGGGCAAGTATCGTACCGATAGACAAAGGGAATTGTATACGGGATTGATTAAGTCCTTGACATCGTGGTTCATCCGATGAGATCATCGTGGAACATGTGGGAGCCAACATGGGTATCCAGATCCCGCTGTTGGTTATTGACTGGAGAACGTCTCGGTCATGTCCGCATGGTTCCCGAACCCGTAGGGTCTACACACTTAAGGCTTGATGACGCTAGGGTTATAAAGGAAGTTTGTATGTGGTTACCGAATGTTTTTTGGAGTCCCGGATGTCCCGGACGTCACGAGGAGTTCTGGAATGGTCCGGAGGTAAAGATTTATATATAGGAAATCCTGTTTCGGCCATCGGGACAAGTTTCGGGGTCATCGGTATTGTACCGGGACCACCGAAAGGGTCCCGGGGGTCCACCGGGTGGGGCCACCTGCCCCGGGGGGCCACATGGGCTGTAGGGGGTGCGCCTTGGCCTACATGGGCCAAGGGCACCAGCCCCAAGAGGCCCATGCGCCTAGGGTTTCAAGAAAGGAAGAGTCCCACAAGGGGAAGGCACCCCTAGGTGCCTTGGGGGGGGAGGGAAACCTCCCTTGGCCGCCGCCCCCCTAGGAGATTGGATCTCCTAGGGCCGGCGCCCCCCCCCCTTGGGCTCCCTATATATAGTGGGGAAGGAGGGCCTCTCAAGACACACCTTTTGCCTTTGGTGCAGCCCTTCCCCTCTCCCAAGTCCTTCTCCTCTCCCGTGGTGCTTGGCGAAGCCCTGCAGGATTGCCACGCTCCTCCACCACCACCACGCCGTTGTGCTGCTGCTGGATGGAGTCTTCCTCAACCTCTCTCTCTCTCTCCTTGCTGGATCAAGGCATGGGAGACGTCACCGGGCTGTACGTGTGTTGAAAGCGGAGGTGCCGTCCGTTCGGCACTAGGATGATCGGTGATTTGGATCACGACGAGTACGACTCCATCAACCCCGTTCACTTGAACGCTTCCGCTTAGCGATCTACAAGGGTATGTAGATGCACTCTCCTTCCCCTCGTTGCTAGTTTCTCCATAGATAGATCTTGGTGACACGTAGGAAAATTTTGAATTTCTGCTACGTTCCCCAACATATAGTTCATCACGAAGTTCTACTAACTTGGTGATGGTGACTAGAGAATTCTGTCAATCACTATCTTATTTGGAAGATTAACTCCCACTTGATTCAAGCGATTGTAGTACCCAGACAATCTGAGCACATGCTCACTAGTTGAGCGATTCTCCTCCATCTTTTAGCTATAGAACTTGTTGGAGACTTCATATCTCTCAACTCGGGTATTTGCTTGAAATATTAACTTCAACTCCTGGAACATCTCATATGGTCCATGACGTTCAAAACGTCTTTGAAGTCCCGATTCTAAGCCGTTTAAGCATGGTGCACTTAAACTATCAAGTAGTCATCATATTGAGCTAGCCAAACGTTCATAACGTCTTCATCTGCTCCTGCAATAGGTCTGTCACCTAGCGGTGCATCAAGGACATAATTCTTCTGTGCAGCAATGAGGATAAACCTCAGATCACGGATCCAATCCGCATTATTGCTACTAACATATTTCAACACAATTTTTCTCTAGGAACATATCAAAAAAAACATATGAAAGCAACAACGCGAGCTATTGATCTACAACATAGATATGCTAATACTACCAGGACTAAGTTCATGATAAATTAAAGTTCAATTAATCATATTACTTAAGAACTTCCACTTAGATGGACATCCCTCTAATCTTCTAAGTGATCACGTGATCCAAATCAACTAAACCATAACCGATCACGTGAGATGGGTTAGTCTTCAATGGTGAACATCATTATGTTGATCATATCTACTATATGATTCACGCTCGACCTTTCGGTCTCCGTGTTCCGAGGCCATATCTGCATATGCTAGGCTCGTCAAGTATAACCCGAGTATTCTGCATGTGCAAAACTGGCTTGCACCCGTTGTAGATGGACGTAGAGTTTATCACACCCGATCATCACGTGGTGTCTGGGCACGACGAACTTTGGCAACGGTGCATACTCAGGGAGAACACTTCTTGATAATTTAGTGAGAGATCATCTTATAATGCTACCGTCAATCAAAGCAAGATAAGATGCATAAAAAGATAAACATCACATGCAATCAATATAAGTGATATGATATGGCCATCATCATCTTGTGCTTGTGATCTCCATCTCCGAAGCACCGTCATGATTACCATCGTCACCGGCGCGACACCTTGATCTCCATCGTAGCATCGTTGTCGTCTCGCCAATCTTATGCTTCCACGACTATCACTACCGTTTAGTAATAAAGTAAAGCATTACATCGCGATTGCATTGAATACAATAAAGCGACAACCATATGGCTCCTGCCAGTTGCCGATAACTCGGTTACAAAACATGATCATCTCATACAATAAAATTCAGCATCATGTCTTGACCATATCACATCACAACATGCCCTGCAAAAACAAGTTAGACGTCCTCTACTTTGTTGTTGCAATTTTTACGTGGCTGCTACGGGCTTAAGCAAGAACCAATCTCACCTACGCATCAAAACCACAACGATAGTTTGTCAAATAGACTCCGTTTTAACCTTCGCAAGGACCGGGCGTAGCCATACTTGGTTCAACTAAAGTTGGAGAGACAGTCGCCCGCAAGCCACCTATGTGCAAAGCACGTCGGGGAAACCGGTCTCGCGTAAGCGTACGCGTAATGTTGGTCCGGGTCGTCTCGTCCAACAATGCCGCCGAACCAAAGTATGACATGCTGGTAGGCAGTATGACTTATATCGCCCACAACTCACTTGTGTTCTACTCGTGCATATAACATCAACATAAATAACCTAGGCTCGGATGCCACTTTTGGGGAACATAGTAATTTCAAAAAAATTCCTATGCACACGCAAGATCATGGTGATGCATAGCAACGAGAGGGGAGAGTGTTGTCTACGTACCCAATGCAGACCGACTGCGGAAGCGCTGACACGACGTAGAGGAAGTAGTCGTACGTCTTCACGATCCAACCGATCAAGCACCGAAACTACGACACCTCCGAGTTCGAGCACACGTTCAGCTCGATGACGATCCCCGGACTCCGATCCAGCAAAGTGTCGGGAAAGAGTTCCGTCAGCACGACGGCGTGGTGATGGTCTTGATAAACTACAGCAGCAGGGCTTCGCCTAAACTCCGCTACAGTATTATTGAGGAATATGGTGGCTGGGGGCACCGCACACGGCTAAGGAATAGATCACGTGGATCAACTTGTGTGTTTCTGGGGTGCCTTTGCCTCAGTATATATAAAGGACTAGAGGGGGGGAGGCTGGCCGGCCAAGGTGTGGCGCGCCAGGAGAGTCCTACTCCCTCTGGGAGTAGGATTCCCCCCCAATCCTAGTTGGAATAGGATTCCTTGAGGGGGGAAAGAGAGAGAGGGGGCCGGCCACCTCTCCTAGTCCTAATAGGACTAGGGGAAGGGGGGAGGCACACAGCCACCTTGAGATGCCCCTTTCTCCTTTCCACTAAAGCCCACCAAGGCCCATATAGCTCCCGGGGGGTTCCGGTAACCTCCCGGTACTCCGGTAAAATCCCGATTTCACCCGGAACACTTCCGATATCCAAACATAGGCTTCCAATATATCAATCTTTACGTCTTGACCATTTCGAGACTCCTCGTCATGTCCGTGATCACATCCGGGACTCCGAACAACCTTCGGTACATCAAAATGCATAAACTCATAATATAACTGTCATCGTAACCTTAAGCGTGCGGACCCTACGGGTTCGAGAACAATGTAGACATGACCGAGACACGTCTTTGGTCAATAAAAAATAGCGGGACCTGGATGCCCATATTGGCTCCTACATATTCTACGAAGATCTTTATCGGTCAGACCGCATAACAACATACGTTGTTCCGTTTGTCATCGGTATGTTACTTGCCCGAGATTCGATCGTCGGTATCCAATACCTAGTTCAATCTCGTTACCGGCAAGTCTCTTTACTCGTTCCGTAATACATCATCTCACAACTAATATATTAGTTGTAATGCTTGCAAGGCTTATGTGATGTGCATTACCGAGAGGGCCCAGAGATACCTCTCCGACAATCGGAGTGACAAATCCTAATCTCGAAATACGCCAACCCAACATGTACCTTTGGAGACACCTGTAGAGCTCCTTTATAATCACCCAGTTACGTTGTGACATTTGGTAGCACACAAAGTGTTCCTCCGGCAAACGGGAGTTGCATAATCTCATAGTCATAGGAACATGTATAAGTCATGAAGAAAGCAATAGCAACATACTAAACGATCGGGTGCTAAGCTAATGGAATGGGTCATGTCAATCAGATCATTCAACTAATGATGTGACCTCGTTAATCAAATAACAACTCTTTGTTCATGGTTAGGAAACATAACCATCTTTGATTAACGAGCTAGTCAAGTAGAGGCATACTAGTGACACTCTGTTTGTCTATGTATTCACACATGTATTATGTTTCCGGTTAATACAATTATAGCATGAATAATAAACATTTATCATGAAATAAGGAAATAAATAATAACTTTATTACTGCCTCTAGGGCATATTTCCTTCATTGATGTGCTTGGTTCTCTTGTGAAATCTGGATTCCTTTGCCAAGGCAATTGCACCAGTATTGTCACAAAAGATTTTCATTGGACCCGTTGCACTAGGTATGACACCTAGATCGGATATGAACTCCTTCATCCAGACTCCTTCATTTGCTGCTTCCGAAGCAGCTATGTACTCCGCTTCACATGTAGATCCCGCTACAACACTTTGTTTAGAACTGCACCAACTGACAGCTCCACCGTTTAATGTAAACACGTATCCGGTTTGCGATTTAGAATCGTCTGGACCAGTGTCAAAGCTTGCATCAAAGTAACCTTTTACGATGAGCTCTTTGTCACCTCCATAAATGAGAAACATATCCTTAGTCCTTTTCAGGTATTTCAGGATGTTCTTGACCGCTGTCCAGTGATCCACTCCTGGATCACTTATAGCAAGGCACACATCAGGTCTGGTACACAGCATTGCATACATGATAGAGCCTATGGCTGAAGCATAGGGAACATCTTTCATTTTCTCCCTATCTTTTGCAGTGGTCGGGCATTGAGTCTTACTCAACTTCACACCTTGTAACACAGGCAAGAACCCTTTCTTTGCTTGATCCATTTTGAACTTCTTCAAAACTTTGTCAAGGTATGTGCTTTGTGAAAGTCCAACTAAGCGTCTTGATCTATCTCTATAGATCTTAATGCCTAATATGTAAGCAGCTTCACCGAGGTCTTTCATCGAAAAACTCTTATTCAAGTATCCCTTTATGCTATCCAGAAATTCTATATCATTTCCAATTAGTAATATGTCATCCACATATAATATTAGAAATGCTACAGAGCTCCCACTCACTTTCTTGTAAATACAGGCTTCTCCAAAAGTCTGTATAAAACCAAATGCTTTGATCACACTATCAAAGCATGTATTCCAACTCTGGGAGGCTTGCACCAGTCCATAAATGGATCGCTGGAGCTTGCACACTTTGTTAGCTCCCTTTGGATCGACAAAACCTTCTGGTTGCATCATATACAACTCTTCTTCCAGAAATCCATTCAGGAATGCAGTTTTGACATCCATCTGCCAAATTTCATAATCATAAAATGCGGCAATTGCTAACATGATTCGGACAGACTTAAGCATCGCTACGGGTGAGAAGGTCTCATCGTAGTCAATCCCTTGAAATTTCCGAAAACCTTTTGCGACAAGTCGAGCTTTGTAGACAGTAATATTACCGTCAGTGTCAGTCTTCTTCTTGAAGATCCATTTATTCTCAATTGCTTGCCGATCATCGGGCAAGTCAACCAAAGTCCATACTTTGTTCTCATACATGGATCCCATCTCAGATTTCATGGCTTCAAGCCATTTTGCGGAATCTGGGCTCACCATCGCTTCTTCATAGTTCGTAGGTTCATCATGATCTAGTAGCATGACTTCCAGAACAGGATTACCGTACCACTCTGGCACGGATCTCACTCTGGTTGATCTACGAGGTTCAGTAGTATCTTGTTCTGAAGTTTCATGATCATCATCATTAGCTTCCTCACTAACTGGTGTAGGTGTCACAGAAACAGTTTTCTGTGATGCACTACTTTCCAATAAGGGAGCAGGTACAGTTACCTCGTCAAGTTCTACTTTCCTCCCACTCACTTCTTTCGAGAGAAACTCCTTCTCCAGAAAGTTTCCGAACTTAGCAACAAAAGTCTTGCCTTCAGATCTGTGATAGAAGGTGTATCCAATAGTCTCCTTTGGATATCCTATGAAGACACATTTCTCCGATTTTGGTTCGAGCTTATCAGGTTGAAGCTTTTTCACATAAGCATCGCAGCCCCAAACTTTCAGAAATGACAACTTTGGTTTCTTGCTAAACCATAGTTCATAAGGCGTCATCTCAACGGATTTTGATGGTGCCCTATTTAACGTGAATGCGGCCGTCTCCAAAGCATAACCCCAAAACGATAGCGGTAAATCAGTAAGAGACATCATAGATCGCACCATATCTAGTAAAGTACGATTACGACGTTCGGACACACCATTACGCTGTGGTGTTCTGGGTGGCGTGAGTTGCGAAACTATTCCGCATTGTTTCAAATGTACACCAAACTCGTAACTCAAATATTCTCCTCCACGATCAGATCGTAGAAACTTTATTTTCTTATTACGATGATTTTCAACTTCACTCTGAAATTCTTTGAACTTTTCAAATGTTTCAGACTTATGTTTCATTAAGTAGATATACCCATATCTGCTTAAGTCATCTGTGAAGGTGAGAAAATAACGATATCCGCCACGAGCCTCAATATTCATCGGACCACATACATCTATATGTATGATTTCCAACAAATCTGTTGCTCTCTCCATAATACCGGAGAACGGTGTTTTAGTCATCTTGCCCATGAGGCACGGTTCGCAAGTACCACGTGATTCATAATCAAGTGGTTCCAAAAGTCCATCAGTATGGAGTTTCTTCATGCGTTTTACACCGATATGACCTAAACGGCAGTGCCACAAATAAGTTGCACTATCATTATCAACTCTGCATCTTTTGGCTTCAACACTATGAATATGTGTGTCTCTACTATCGAGATTCAATAAAAATAGACCACTCTTTAAGGGTGCATGACCATAAAAGATATTACTCATATAAATAGAACAACCATTATTCTCATATTTAAATGAATAACCGTCTCGCATCAAACAAGATCCAGATATAATGTTCATGCTTAACACTGGCACCAAATAACAATTATTTAGGTCTAATATTAATCCCGAAGGTAGATGTAGAGGTAGCGTGCCGACTGCGATCACATCGACTTTGGAACCGTTTCCCACGTGCATCATCACCTCGTCCTTAGCCAATCTTCGCTTAATCCGTAGTCCCTGTTTCGAGTTGTAAATATTAGCAACAGAACTAGTATCAAATACCCAGGTGCTACTGCGAGCATTAGTAAGGTACACATCAATAACATGTATATCACATATACCTTTGTTCACCTTGCCATCCTTCTTATCCGCCAAATACTTGGGGCAGTTCCGCTTCCAGTGACCAGTCTGCTTGCAGTAGAAGCACTCAGTTTCAGGCTTAGGTCCAGGTTTGGGTTTCTTCTCTTGAGTAGCAACTTGCTTGCCGTTCATTTTGAAGTTCCCCTTCTTCTTCCCTTTGCCCTTTTTCTTGAAACTAGTGGTCTTGTTGACCATCAACACTTGATGCTCTTTCTTGATTTCTACCTCCGCAGCTTTCAGCATTGCGAAGAGCTCGGGAATAGTCTTATTCATCCCTTGCATATTATAGTTCATCACGAAGCTCTTGTAGCTTGGTGGCAGTGATTGGAGAATTCTGTCAATGACGCAATCATCTGGAAGATTAACTCCCAATTGAATCAAGTGATTATTATACCCAGACATTTTGAGTATATGCTCACTGACAGAACTGTTCTCCTCCATCTTGCAGCTATAGAACTTATTGGAGACTTCATATCTCTCAATCCGGGCATTTGCTTGAAATATTAACTTCAACTCCTGGAACATCTCATATGCTCCATGACGTTCAAAACGTCGTTGAAGTCCCGATTCTAAGCCGTAAAGCATGGCACACTGAACTATCGAGTAGTCATCAGCTTTGCTCTGCCAGACGTTCATAACATCTGGTGTTGCTTCAGCAGCAGGCCTGGCACCCAGCGGTGCTTCCAGGACGTAATTCTTCTGTGCAGCAATGAGGATAATCCTCAAGTTACGGACCCAGTCCGTGTAATTGCTACCATCATCTTTCAACTTTGCATTCTCAAGGAACGCATTAAAATTCAACGGAACAACAGCACGAGCCATCTATCTACAATTAAGCATAAACAAGCAAGATACTATCAGGTACTAAGTTTCATAATAAATTTAGGTTCAATTAATTTACTTACAGAACTCCCACTTAGATAGACATCCCTCTAATCCTCTAAGTGATTACGTGATCCAAATCAACTAAACCATGTTCGATCATCACGTGAGATGGAGTAGTTTCATTGGTGAACATCATTATGTTGATCATATCTACTATATGATTCACGCTCGACCTTTCGGTCTTCGTGTTCCGAGGCCATATCTGTATATGCTTGGCTCGTCAAGTATAACCTGAGTATTCCGCGTATGCAACTGTTTTGCACCTGTTGTATTTGAACGTAGAGCCTATCACACCCGATCATCACGTGGTGGCTCAGCACGAAGAACTTTCGCAACGGTGCATACTCAGGGAGAACACTTCTTGATAATTAGTGAGAGATCATCTTATAATGCTACCGTCAATCAAAGCAAGATAAGATGCATAAAAGATAAACATCACATGCAATCAATATAAGTGATATGATATGGCCATCATCATCTTGTGCTTGTGATCTCCAACTTCGAAGCACCGTCGTGATCACCATCGTCACCGGCGTGACACCTTGATCTCCATCGTAGCATCGTTGTCGTCTCGCCAATCTTATGCTTCCACGACTATCGCTACCGCTTAGTGATAAAGTAAAGCATTACAGCGCGATTGCATTGCATACAATAAAAAGACAACCATATGGCTCCTGCCGGTTGCCGATAACTCGGTTACAAAACATGATCATCTCATACAATAAAATTTAGCATCATGTCTTGACCATATCACATCACAACATGCCCTGCAAAAACAAGTTAGACGTCCTCTACTTTGTTGTTGCAAGTTTTACGTGGCTGCTACGGGCTTAAGCAAGAACCAATCTTACCCACGCATCAAAACCACAACGATAGTTTGTCAAGTTGGTGCTGTTTTAACCTTCGCAAGGACCGGGCGTAGCCACACTCGGTTCAACTAAAATTGGAGAAACTGTCACCCGCAAGCCACCTATGTGCAAAGCACGTCGGGAGAACCGGTCTCGCGTAAGCGTACGCGTAATGTCGGTCCGGGCCGCTTCGTCCAACAATACCGCCGAACCAAAGTATGACATGCTGGTAAGCAGTATGACTTATATCGCCCACAACTCACTTGTGTTCTACTCGTGCATATAACATCAACAAA
Source organism: Triticum dicoccoides (assembly GCF_002162155.2). NCBI lineage: Eukaryota > Viridiplantae > Streptophyta > Magnoliopsida > Poales > Poaceae > Triticum > Triticum dicoccoides. The sequence goes on from NC_041382.1 coordinate 688,260,081, forward strand.
TAAAACCTAGGCTCGGATGCCACTGTTGGATTTCGTAGTAATTTCAAAAAAATTCCTACGCACACGCAAGATCATGGTGATGCATAGCAACGAGAGGGGAGAGTGTGATCTACGTACCCTTGTAGATCGACAACGGAAGCGTTTGGTTGATGTAGTCGTACGTCTCCACGGCCCGACTGATCAAGCACCGAAACTACGGCACCTCCGAGTTCTAGCACACGTTCAGCTCGATGACGATCCCCGGACTCCGATCCAGCAAAGTGTCGGGGAAGAGTTCCGTCAGCACGACGGTGTGGTGACGATCTTGATGCACTACCGTCGCAGGGCTTCGCCTAAGCACCGCTACAATATTATCGAGGACTATGGTGGAAGGGGGCACCGCACACGGCTAAGAATATGATCACGTGGATCAACTTGTGTGTCTAGGGGTGCCCCCTGCCCCCATATATAAAGGAGCAAGGGGAGGAGGCCGGCCGGCCCTATAGGCGCACCAAGGAGGAGTCCTCCTCCTAGTAGGAGTAGGACTCCTACTAGGAGGGGGAAAGAAGTGGGGAGGGAGAGGGAAAGAGGGGGCGCCGCCCCCCTCTCCTAGTCCAATTCGGACCAGGGGGGAGGAGGCGCACGGCCCACCTTTGGCTGCCCCTCTCTCTCTCCACTAAGGCCCATATGGCCCATTACTTCTCCCGGGGGGTTCCGGTAACCCTCCGGCTCTCCGGTTTTCTCCGAAATCACCCGGAACACTTCCGGTGTCCGAATATAGCCATCCAATATATCAATCTTTATGTCTCGACCATTTCGAGACTCCTCGTCATGTCCGTGATCACATCCGAGACTCCGAACTAACTTCGGTACATCAAAACTCATAAACTCATAATATAACTGTCATCGAAACCTTTAGCGTGCGGACCCTACGGGTTCGAGAACAATGTAGACATGATCGAGACACGTCTCCGGTCAATAACCAATAGCGGAACCTGGATGCTCATATTGGCTCCTACATATTCTACGAAGATCTTTATCGGTCAGACCGCATAACTACATATGTTGTTCCCTTTGTCATCGGTATGTTACTTGCCCGAGATTCGATCGTCGATATCTCAATACCTAGTTCAATCTCGTTACCGGCAAGTCTCTTTACTCATTCCGTAATACATCATCTCGCAACTAACTCATTAGTTGCAATGCTTGCAAGGCTTATGTGATGTGCATTACCGAGAGGGCCCAGAGATACCTCTCCGACAATCGGAGTGACAAATCCTAATCTCGAAATACGCCAACCCAACATGTACCTTTGGAGACACCTGTAGAGTACCTTTATAATCACCCATTTATGTTGTGATATTTGGTAGCACGCAAAGTGTTCCTCCGGCAAACGGGAGTTGCATAATCTCATAGTCATAGGAACATGTATAAGTCATGAAGAAAGCAATAGCAACATACTAAACGATCGGGTGCTAAGCTAATGGAATGGGGCATGTCAATCAGATCATTCACCTAATGATGTGATCCCGTTAATCAAATAACAACTCTTTGTTCATGGTTAGGAAACATAACCATCTTTGATTAACGAGCTAGTCAAGTAGAGGCATACTAGTGACACTCTGTTTGTCTATGTATTCACACATGTATTATGTTTCCGGTTAATACAATTGTAGCATGAATAATAAACATTTATCATGATATAAGGAAATAAATAATAACTTTATTATTGCCTCTAGGGCATATTTCATTCAGATCCTGCATTAGAGAAGATAGATATACGCTTTTTATCTGAATAGTATTTACTATTCACTAGATAGGTTACTATTCACAATAGTATTTATTATTCATATTCAGTATACTATTTGGAATAGTACTTCACTATTCACATCAATATTTAATTTTGCGCGTTCTAACCTGGTTATTTCTTTAATGCAGAATCTATTAAGGGCTGACGAGGCCAACAATACGACCGACGGTACGCACAGTGATGTAAAATCCTACTCGGTAATCGCCATATTTTTCATTATGATGTTTCAGATGTAGCTAGGATCTTTTACTTGATATTTTAATTACAAATTTATGGGGTAAATTTCTATCGTCTTCCCAGACAGTTCCGTCCAAAGGAAACACTTCTCCACGGTCACAAGGTTCTCATTCAAATGTCACACAAGGCTAAACAGAGAACTATCGGCCAAAGTTTCTCCTATAGGATCCCTAGTATAAGAATTCATTCCATAAATTCATAAATAAAAATACCAAATAAAGCACAAGACTATATCATTTTCACAACATAATTTACATATAACTTTTCCTTTCAGGAGGCCCCGAAGGGATTACACAAGCTAAAGGAAATTACCTTCTAACTACCTTCGTGATCTTACAATACACTGAATATTGTGGCTCTTATTACAGGATGAGGAAATACTACTACTAGTGAGCAACGAGCTTGCTAGCTGAGTCGCAGCTCCTTGCTCTGTCGATGGCTGGTTCTTCTCCGTGTGGTGTCTTTCCTCCTTGGCAGACATCTCCTTTTATAGCCGCAAGAGAGGCCTTCGGGAGCCTTTGCTTCTTTATTTTATTCGTAAGGATGCATGCGTGTATGGATAAGAGTGAGAAATAATGCCCCGACAAGCTTCAATCTTCAGGAATCTTTCAACTCATTGTTTTTGTCACATGGGCATTGTCTCTCGGTATACCCAACCCAAAAATAATTGATAGCAGTGAGAAACAAAATTACCCACGACAAACCGGCGCCACCGATGGAAGCATCGAGAAGATTTCTATCTGGCTACATCGACTCCATCCACTACATTGAGCAACACCCAAAGGCCGACATTCTGAAGGGCAAGATGGTGATATCCCGTGGCCAATGACGCATGGAGGAGCTTCGGCCAGGGCGGGAGGCATGCACCAGGCCACCGGAGACGTGGCAGAAACCAACGGATGGCTGGGCAAAATTGAATGTGGACGGAGCCTACCTTCAGGCGAGCGACACTGGTGGAGCTGGAATGATCCTTCGAGACTCCAATGGGTCAGTCATCTTCGCCTCGTGCAGGTATTTGAGGACGTGCAGGAGCCCACTAGAAGCGGAGCTGGCGGCGATCAAGGAAGGCATTGAGTTAACACTGGAATGGAGCACCCTTTCGTTTATTATCGAGTCTGACTGTGCAAACGCAGTGGCTGCGATCAAGAATCCAAACTTATAGGTCTCCAACAGCGATCCTGGTGAGAGACATAAGATCGTTGCTAGAGGGAGGCCGTCGCTATACAATACTGCATGTACGGCGTGAGCAAAATAAGGTGAGTCATGCTCTCGGACAGATGGATCATTTAGAACCTAAAACTGCTGTGTGGCTCAGAACTACACCAGATGAGATTGGTGGTCTGTGTATGAGCGATTGTAGTGACTCAATTTGATCAATGAGAGATATCTTTATCCCACAAAAAAAGAAAACAAGCATGCATGGTTGCACACCAGACAAGACAAACAAAAATAATTAGAGTTACCTGGGTATATTGTGGTGAATGGGTGTAGTACACTGCTTCAGTGAGAGGCATGATTTACTCAGCAGTGGGCCTCGTGATTTATAAGCGACCTTTTGAATAGAAAAAAAAAATCAAATTACGAGTGAACTCGTGTTTTTTTTTCTATGAGAGCTAGGTTTTTTATGAAAGCGCAACTGTAGTTGATATCGTTGTTTTAGGTTTCGCCAAGGGTTGAGATTTCTTCACTATGTCTCTACTTAATGTTGTTTTCGTCTCGAATCGCCTCGCTGATATATCGTCAATATAATAAGTTAACAGAATAAAAATCACACACATTTTCAGAATTTTCATAAAATTTTATTTAGATGCTTACTCTAAACAATATTTCTTTCATGATTCTTTATCATCAACTTATACTATGTTTTCTAAATTGTCTCATGTTTTTCAAAATCAAATTATTTGTTAACAGTTCCCACAGCAACACACGGGGTATCATCTATTTTTTTGAAACGTGTGAACATTTCTAAATGCCATTAACATTTTTTGAATGGTATGAAATATTTTTTTACACTATAAATATTGAAACGAGCGAATGATTTAAATGTCATGAACATTTTTGTTCAGTGGTACGAACATTTCTTAAAAATTGTGCGAACAAAATATTTACACCAAGTTAACATTTTTCACATTAAGTAAATTAAGTTTTAAAATGTACTCTCTCTCTCTGTTCACAAATATAAGACGTTCACGTTCTAATTTTTTACGTACTGGATGTATATATACATTTTAGTGTGTTTGTTTACTTATTTCGATCCTTATGTACCCATATTGAAATATCCAAAACATTGTATTTG
>NC_041382.1:688265037-688400074 GCF_002162155.2 Triticum dicoccoides
AGAGAGAGAGAGTATTTAGAATATTTGTGAAATATAAGAAAAAAGAGAAGGATGAACGAACAAAAAAGTGAAGGATGAAGCTACTAGGTCGGACCCATAACAACACCCTAAGGCGAGACCTCCTCTGCCTCGTTGCCGTGCTGGCGAGACAAAACGCTGCCAACGAACTGTGATTCGAGCTTAGGGAAAATCTTATATGTCGCCTTAAGCGCCGATTGCAGTTCATTCTGCAAACCGGCGCACACCCCCTCCTCCGCTATGGGCCAGCCCATTTCACTCTTTTTGTTTCTTTATAAACATCAAAAATCAACATACGACTTCACGTTTCAATAACTAGCACAGCTCATGTTCCACGCTTACTTACCTTTTCTTCTTCTTTTTGTCGTGTGTTAAATTTTAGTGCTAAAACGAGGACTAGGTTTTTAATTTTTGTTTTTGTTTTTTCCTTTTTTCACATTCATTTACTTTTCTCATGTTTTTGAACTTCCTGAACATTTTTCAAATTTCATGGACATTTTTAATGAATTTTTTTCAAATTTTCATGAACTTTTTTGAATCGGTAAATATTTTTCAGTTTTGCTAAAATAATAGTGATTTTTTTTCAAATATATGAACTTTTATCAAATTTGTGAACTTTTTTAAACTTCGTGGAATTTTTAAAAATTTCATGAACTTTTTTTAGTTTTTGCTCACTTTTTTAGTGAACTTTTTCTTTTTTTTTGTACTATTTCCAAATCCATTAACTTTTTCAGTTTTGGTAACCTTCTTTAGTTAACTTTTTTCAAATTCATGAATTTCTTAGTGTTTTTTTCAAAATTTCGAACTTTTTCCTAAAAGTCAACGATCAATGGGCATTGGCCAATAGTCAAGAGTTAATCGTGGACCAGTTGACCCAGCGACCAAATGAAGTATAGATTTTATTGGCCGAGCGGACACAATGACTGGGTCAGTTTTCTGGCGCTATAGCTCGCTTGCTGCAAGGTGAAAGTGAACGAGTCAATGACGCATATAATGGGTCGGCCCGGTAGCGAGTCGATCATTTCTTTCAATTCTGATTCGTCCTTATTTTTTAGTTTTTTTCATTTGTTTAAAAAGATATTAACCCAGTGTAAAAAAGTCCAAAATATTAATCCAGTGTAAAAAAATAATTAATTTTAAAAATGTGAATCAAGTGTAAAACATTGTTAGCATCAATTTTAAAAATAATGATAACATTCGAAAACAACCTTTGTATCATTGAAAAATGTTCAACACTTATTCAAAAACTTCTAATACATATTCAAAAAAGATCAAACACATGTATTTAAAAAGTTTTAATCAAATATTTGAAAAATGTTAACATGTATATAAATATTTTAATAAGTAGACATCAAAACCATATATTTGAAAAATATAAAACATGCATAAAATGTAGTTACGAGGAATATGGAAAAATATTGTCCTAAAAGATGACTTTAAAACCAAAATTTCAAAAACTCTTGATCAGGCATCTGAAAGCGTTCATCATGTATATAAAAAGTGTTCCTAATGTAAAAGAAAAATGTACAACCAATATGATATTTTTACATCAAAATATATGTTTAAAATAATAATCATGTATTTTAAAATGCTAATGGGACACAAATGTTTTATATTTGTTAAAAAATATGTAATGTGTATGAAAAATCAACGCATCAAAACATATAGTTCAAAAATGGTTGCTCAGGTATTTAGAAAATGTTCAACATGTACACAAAAAATGTTTCCGATGTATATGAAAGATATTCATGTATTTAAATTTTTTAATCATGTATAAGAAAATGTCCTGTTCTATGCAAAAAGAGAAAGAAAAACCTGATGAAAGTGTGAAAATAGACAAAAAAAATAGAAACGAGAAATGAACGGAAAACAAAAGAAAACTAAAGGCGAAACAAAGATAACTAATGCAAAAGGATGGAAATAATGAAAACCGAGAAAAACACGAAAAAAATTGAACAAACATAGAAGAAGAAACATAAAACACCCAAGAAAAATGAAGTCAAACAGGGAAAAAATTCTAGTGAAAAACAAGAAAAATGAAAGAAAAGAAAAAATGGTGAAAACCAAGAAAGTAGCAAAGAGAACTGATGAAGAAACAAAGAAAAGACAAAAACCAAGAATATCCGGGGAAGAAACAAAGAAAACCAAATGAAACAAAAAAAGAAAAGAAAAACCCAGAGAAAACAGTAGCAACAAACAGACCAAATAGCGAACGAGTGAATGAACTGTAGAAATGGGCCGGCCTAGTATTGCATGCCACGTGAAAAGCTTCAGGAGAGAAAGAGTTACTCTCGCTATAGGCGAGATATAGTTCTTGTGAGCTTTTAGGTGCCCCCCCTGAAAGTCCTAGTGATCGACTAGAGGGGGAGTGAATAGGCGATTTTTATGAAAGTCTGCAAAATATGGAAGTTTCGAAGACAAACGATAAAAATAAACCTATTACCATACAGCGGAAGGTAGACTACACTAGGCAAACCATAGTCAAGTATTCAATGGAGTGAAAGCACAATGACTAATAGCAGCTAGGCAGTAAAGATCAGGTAGGAAGATATTGTGAAGCCAATCAGAACAAGCAGTCACTCAGTGAAGACAAAAGATAAAGCAATCATACAATGACTTCACAAGGACCAACAGTAAGTAAAGGGAAGGGAAGGATGAAACCAGTGACTCGTTGAAGACAATGATTTGTTGGACCAGTTCCAGTTGCTGTGATAACTGTACGTCTGGTTAGGGAGGCTGAGATTCAACTCAGAAGACCTCGTCTTCACCTTATTCCCCTTGAGCTAAGGACACCCAGTCCTCGCCCAATCACTCTGGTAAGTCTTCAAGGTAGACTTCCAAACCTTCACAGACTTTGTTCACCGGTGATCCACAATGACTCTTGGATGCTCAGAACGCGGCGCCTAACCGGCTGGAGGATTCACAGTCCTCAAGTGTAATAAGTCTTCAGATCACAAAGACAGGAAGACTTAAGTGATGCCTAACACGCTTTGGCTCTGCGAGTTTAGGGCTTTATCCTCGCAAGGAATTCTCTCTCAAAGGCTTCGAGGTGGGTTGCTCTCAAATGACAAAAGCCTTGCACTAACTCTGAGCAGCCAACCGTTTATGGTTGTAGGGGGTGGGCTATTTATAGCCACTGTGTGTCCTAAGGTTTAAATACCTAGCCGCTCCAACCAGACATACAGTTGTCACAGCAACTAGAACTGGTTCAACAAATCATTGTCTTCAACGAGTCACTTGGTTTCATCTTCACTTCACTTTACTTACTGTTACACCTTGTGAAGTCATTGTATGTTTGCTCTATCATTTGTCTTCACTGAGTGACTGCGTGTTCTGTTTGGCTTCACAATATCTTCCTACCTGATCCTTACTACCTAGCTGCTATTAGTCTTTGTGCTTTCACTTCATTGAATACTTGACTATGGTTTGCCTAGTGTAGTCTACCTTCCGCTGCATGGTAATAGGTTTAATTTTATCGTTTGTCTTCAAAACTTCTATGTTCTGAAGACTTTCATAAAAATCGCCTATTCACCCCCCTCTAGTCAATATAACGCACTTTCAATTGGTATCAAAGCAAGGTGCTCCCTTGTTCTGTGTGATTTAGTTTAACCACCTGGAGTTTTAGCTATGTCGACTGCAGGGATAATTAAAGTCTCCGCTGCGTGCCCCGTCTTTGATGGAACTGAATATCCCTACTGGAAGAATAAGATGCGCATGCATCTTGAAGCCATTGACGTCGACCTATGGTATGTCGTCGAGAAAGGCGTTCCCAAGGCTGGAGAAGGTATCACTGCTACTAATGTCAAGAAATTCATTCAACTGGACTCTACTGCCAAGAATATCATCTGTGGTCATCTGACCAAAGGACAGTATGGCCGTGTGAGTGCTTTGAAGACATCCAAGCTGGTCTGGGACTGGCTCTCCAAGGTCAATGAAGGCATCTCAACCCAGAGAGATCAGAGAATCAGTGTCCTTCGCAACCTCTTCAACCGCTTCAAGAGAAATGACAATGAGAATGTCCAGCACACATTTGACCGACTCACTGACATCACAAATGAGCTTCAAGCCCTTGGCGCCACTGAGATTACCAAACACGAAGTCGTCAAGACGCTGCTGAGATCACTTGATAGTTCGTTTGACATCCTGGCCCTGATGATTCAAGAACGTCCTGATTTCAAGACACTCGATCCGTCTGACATACTTGAGAGGCTCAACACACATGAGTTTCAGCTTTCAGAGAAAAGAGATATCTACGGTCCAAACTATGGGCGAACTCGTGCCTTGAAGGCAAAAATTGTCTCCTCATCTGAAGAAGAATCTGACAGCAGTTCTGATGATCCTGAAGACATTGGAAGGGAACTTGCTATGCTTGTCAAGAAGTTCCAAAAATTCACCAAGAAGAAAGGCTTTAGAAAGTCTTCCCGATCAAGTTCAAGGAATGATGAAGCTCCTGCTCATGACTACAAGAAGAAAACATGTCACAAGTGCAAGAAACTTGGCCACTTCATCTCTGAGTGTCCACAGTGGGACAATGAGAACAAAAAGAAGAAGAAGAGCAAGGAATATGACTCTGACGACAAGAAGAAGAAGAAGAAGAAATACTCAAAGTCTTCTTCCAAGTCTTCCTCAAAGTCTTCATCACACAAGAAGAGCTCATCTGGCAAGGCATGTGCGTTTGTTGGCAAGGAAATGGATTCAGAGGAGGAGTCTGCTTCTGAGGAGGCGGAGGTGGAGTCTGAGGAGGAATCCGACTCAGGCGTCGCAAGTCTGGCTACAGCATACGTTGCCAAGTCCATCTTCAACACTGAAGACAATGACTTCATCACCGACACCGATGCAAATGACAAGGACTACTCCGCTTCTACCTACTGTTTCATGGCACGCGGTGCCAAGGTAAACACACGCACTACTCACTATCAAACATCTAGTGACGATGACTCTGATTGTGGTTCAAAACCTAGCTACAAAACACTTGCTAAAATTGCAACTGAACAACAGAAAGCTATGGAACATATTCAAAAACTGTTAGACAGAAGCGATGATCTGTTAGGTGCTGAAATGACTCGATCTGAATCCTTAATTGAAGACATAAAAAATCTTCACGTTAAATATCAGGAACTTGAAAGTCGTCATGAAACTCTCTCAGCAACTCATGAAAAGCTTTCCTATGATTATCTTCAAAGGAAGCGAGATCTTGAGAAATTGAGAGCGGTTCATGAAGATCTTCAAACGGAAAATGAGTCACTTCGTGCCAAACAGATCAGTCCCGCTCAGGAAGGATTTGAACCACCATGTCTTAAATGCATTGAGCGTGATAATGCTATTTCTGTTGCTGAATGTTCTACTGCTACTGCTGTTGCAATATCTTCAACTGTTGATGTGGTAACTAACCCCTCTGCTGAGAATACCACCGCTATTGCTGATGAGAATGCTAGGTTGAAGACATTGCTTGAAATAGGGATGTACAAAAGTCTTAAAGGGCATCAGACGCTATGTGATGTCCTGAAAAAGCAGATTCTAAACCGAAACCCTAGGAAAGAGGGTGTAGGGTTTGTAAGGAAAATGAATGCAGATGGCTCTTACTGGAAACCTGAGCAGTACCCCAAAACCATGTGGGTTGCTGCAAAGGAACCTTCAGCAGATCCATCCAATCTATCTGGCTTCACTTGTGCTAACCCCATTATCATTGATGAATCCTTTGATGCAAACTATATACTATTTAAGAATCAAAATGGTGAAGTATTTGCCAGGTACATTGGTACTAACTGCAGGAATGGACCGCCTATGAAGAAGATCTGGGTTCCGAAAAGGTGTCTGGAGAGTCTTCCTGTGAATGTCATCATGACACCTCATGTGATGAAGACAAACCTCAGACCAAAGGCTTCATACGGTCCAAAGGCTTCATACAGACAGAGGACTCACCTGAGTCGCACTAACGCAAATGTTTTGCAGGGAAACCACACTCAGGCATATGAATATGAGAGCGGTTCATCAAACCGCCATGTTCATAAGACCAAGAACTATTCTGCTTATTCTTATGAGTACTATTGTCCGCCTGCAAGACTGTTTGCTAGGGCTTCAAAGCCAAAATTCTCAGATGCTGCACTTAGACTAATTGCTTCTAAGCCACCCTTGAAGATGTGGGTGGCTAAGAAAGCTTAACTCTCTTTTGCAGGGAAAGGTCTCCAGCAGAAAACCAAAGTCGTCTGACGCCATTGCTGGGGACCTTAAACATCTTGTAGGGCGCAAGATCAAATGCCCAAATGGTCTTACTATGTACTTCGTACCTGAATCACTTGCTACTCTCCCTATTAGTCCTAACCTAGATCTAAGCTTTCATAACCCACTGGTTCGTCAAATGTTTTTGCTTCACAATGCTCTTGGTGAAGCCTATCCCCCTAACTGCACTGTAGGGTATGACACCAGCGTCTTCAGAATGGATTATTGACAGTGGGTGTACAAATCACATGACTGGCAAAAGAAGTCTTCTTATGGACTCAACCTTACGTCCATCCGACAAGAGCCACATCACATTTGCTGACACTGGTAAAAGTAAGGTATTGGGTCTAGGTAGAGTTGCAATCTCAAGGGATCAACACATGGATAAAGTCATGCTTGTTGAATCCCTTGGCTTCAACTTAATGTCTGTCTCAATGCTTTGCGATTTGAACATGATCGTAATGTTTGGAAAATATCGTTGCCTTGTACTAATGGAATCTGACAAGTCTCTAGTGTTTGAAGGGTATCGAAAAGATGATTTGTACGTGGTAGATTTCTCAGCAGGGCCACAACTTGCAGTATGTCTTCTAGCAAAGGCTTCAGAATGCTGGCTCTGGCATCGGAGGCTTGGACATGCTGGCATGAGGAACCTTCACACCCTTGCGAAGAAGAAGCATGTCATAGGCATCGAGGGCGTCAAGTTCAAGAAAGACCACTTATGCGGTGCCTGTGAAGCAGGGAAGATGACGAGGGCCAAACATCCCTCGAAGACAATCATGACCACTACTTGACCCTTCGAACTGCTTCACATGGATCTTTTCGGTCCCACTCATTACTCAACTCTAACTACTACTGCTTGCCTCTATGGCTTCGTTATTGTTGATGATTATTCTAGATATACTTGGGTGCACATAATCCTTTACAAGACTGACGTGCAGGATGTCTTCAGACGCTTCGCCAATCGAGCTATGAACAATTTTGGCGCCAAGATAAAGCACATCAGAAGTGACAATGGCACTGAATTCAAGAACACTGGCCTTGATACATATCTTGATACATAGGGCATCACACATGAATTCTCAGCCCCGTACACGCCACAGCAGAATGGCGTAGTTGAACGCAAGAACAGAACACTAATTGAGATGACCAGAACGATGCTAGATGAATACAAGACACCAAGAAAATTCTGGCCCGAAGCCATTGATACTGCATGCCATACAATCAATCGTGTTTATCTTCACAAGCTACTGAACAAGACATCTTATGAGCTCCTTACTGGCAAGAAGCCAAATGTCAGTTACTTCAGAGTATTCGGCGCAAGGTGCTGGATCAAGGACCCACATCACACCTCAAAATTTGCACCAAAAGCACATGAGGGTTTTATGCTTGGATATGGAAAGGATTCGCACTCCTACAGAGTCTTCAATCTTTTTCATTACAAAGTGGTTGAAACAGTGGATGTGCGGTTCGATGAGACCAACGGTTCACAAAGAGAGCAGCTGCCAAATGTGCTAGATGAAGTTCCATCCAATGAATCAATCAAGCTAATGGGAACTGGAGAAATTATACCTTATGAAGCTCATCCTGAAGAAGAACTTATCATTTCAGCACCTGATCAACATGAAGACAATGCTCAGCCTGAAGACATTCCTTCCAACAACGACAATGAACGGCAAGAGCAAAGTCTTCGTCCTGTACATCCTCGCGTTGCCAATGAAGTGCAGATTGACAGAATAATTGATAGCATCAATGCACCTGGTCCACTCACTCGTTCAAGGGCAACTCAGCTAGCAAATTTCTGTGGGCACTTCGCATTCATCTCAATAGCAGAATCCAAGAAAGTTGAAGAAGCCTTCATGGAACCTGAATGGATTCAAGCTATGCAAGAAGAGCTTCAACAGTTTGAGCTGAATAATGTATGGGAACTGGTTAAGCGTCCTGATCCACGGAAGCACAATATAATAGGCACCAAATGGATATACCGCAACAAGCAAGATGAGCATGGTCAAGTTGTCAGAAACAAAGCTCGTCTCGTTGCTCAAGGATATACTCAAGTGGAAGGCATTGACTTCGATGAAACATTTGCTCCTGTGGCTAGACTTGAATCCATACGCATACTGCTGGCCTATGCAAATCATCATAACATACTTCTATATCAAATGGATGTGAAGAGTGCCTTTCTCAATGGCAAGATTGAAGAAGAAGTGTATGTTGCACAACTGCCTGGCTTTGAAGATCCAAAACATCCTGACATGGTATACAAGCTCAACAAGGCACTGTATGGCCTCAAACAAGCCCCTCGGGCCTGGTATGACACACTCAAATACTTCCTGAAGAGCAAAGGCTTCATACCTGGTTCCCTAGACCCCACTCTTTTCACGAAGACATATGATGGTGAACTGTTTGTGTGCCAAATATATGTGGATGACATTATCTTCGGCTGCACCAATCAGAAGTACAATGAAGAGTTTGGATATATGATGCAAGAGCAATATCAGATGTCTATGATGGGAGAGCTAAAGTTCTTCCTCGGTCTTCAAATACGACAACAATGCAATGGCATCGTCATATCTCAAGAGAAGTATCTCAAAGATTTCCTGAAGAAGTTCGGTATGCAAGACTGCAAAGGCTTCACAACACCAATGCCAGCCAAACATCACCTGGGTCCTGACGACAATGGTAAAGAGTTCGATCAAAAGGTATACCGCTCCATGATTGGTTCTTTACTTTATCTATGTGCATCTAGGCCAGATATTATGCTTAGTGTTTGCATGTGTGCTCGATTTCAAGCGGCACCAAAGGAGTCGCATCACTTAGTTGTGAAGCGAATTCTTCGATATTTGGCTCACACCCCAACTCTAGGATTATGGTATCCAAAGGGCTCAGAGTTTGATCTGGTTGGATTCTCGGATGCTGATTATGCTGGTGACAAAGTTGATCGCAAGTCTACATCAGGCACATGTCACTTTCTGGGATGATCACTTGTATGTTGGTCTTCAAAGAAGCAGAACTGTGTATCTCTCTCCACTGCTGAATCTGAATACATTGCTGCTGGATCTTGCTGCGCTCAGCTTATGTGGATGAAGCAAACACTCAAGGACTATGGCATTCAGCTGAAGCAAGTGCCACTTTACTGCGATAACGAAAGCGCCATCAAGATTGCCAACAACCCAGTTCAGCACTCGAAGACAAAGCACATTGAAATTCGTCATCACTTTCTCAGAGATCATGTTGTGAAGGAAGACATTGATATCATACACGTCAACACTGAAGAGCAATTGGCAGATATCTTCACCAAGCCCTTGGATGAGAAGAGGTTTTGCAAGTTACGGTGTGAGCTAAATATCCTGGAATCCTCAAATGTCCTGTGATCAGGCACACATCCTAACCCTTATGCATATTGATGACTTAGATGTGCAACACACAAAGTAAAGTATATCTTCAATCAATGAAGACATACATTCTAAGTGTGAATACATCAATGTGGAATTTCACTTCGGAGCGCCACGATAATTGTGCGCCATGTTTGGGTCTAATACTTCCTATACGGTGGGTAAAGCCACCACCAAACGTTCTATTTTGAAGTGTTTCACTCATGGCGTTACCTTGAAATGTCTTCACATTTGGTTTGGCTTCGATCCCAACATATTTTCATGATTATCTTCACTATGTTGATTATACATATATATATATATATATATATATATATACTAGTGTTCTTCCTCTACAGCATTCACTTATAGCTATGTCTTCGTGTTGAATCTTTTGAACTAAGTGAATGTGATCGGACCCTAACCTCTCTATGCTTTCTATCTCAAACTCTATCTCTCCAAGTCATATGCATTCTATCGAAACTGTCGAATTCCTTCCCTGCGTCCTTGTCAGCAGAAGATACAGAGACAACCATTAAGTCCATTTTCAATGCTCATTCCTCCACATGAAATCCGGAGAAGTAGGAACGACCACCCGACAATCCAGGCGTGCGTGGGACATGGAACAAACCCCAAAATTCCGCATAATGGCCACGTGTTCGTCATATGCGAATCGCCAGGGGCACCTGTGTAATAGCATAGTGCCGCCCCTGTGCCTATAAATACACACTCACCGCAGTCATTATCTCTTCTTCCACCCTCGCACAAACCCTAGCGCCACCGCTAGCTCTCGATGACGCCGGCGACGAAGCGCTTCACTGTCGCAACCTCTCCGATGCCGTCTTCACGCCGACCGCGGACATCGTCCTCTCCACCGTCGCCGTAGGTGTCCTCCGTCGCCAAGTTAGGGCACGGAAGAGTGAACTGCTCGGCCTCATCTCCCACTCCGTCTAGCAGTTCTCAGTGTGGTAAATAAAACTCCCTTTTTACAACACTGTTGATCCTATTGATCTGTCACTTTCTACCACAAGCAGTTTCTATTCACACAAGCTAGATCTCTCTCATATTGCATCTCATAACATGCCTAGTATATTCACTTGTGCTTCACAAAGTAGTTAGATTCCTCACTTGTACTGATCTGTGGATTCATACAAATCTGGAACCTACTTCTTATCTATGAGTGAATGTCTTCGCACGATGAGGTCAATGTCTTCTAAACATATTTATCTTCAAAATCTTCTGAGAATGCATATGACCTCTTCCCCTTCTCTCGCACCTTAATGCTGTCACAGGTACATGTCCGTGGGAGAATCCTTTGGTTCTCATAGTCTGCATTCATTTGCAGAATTCTTACAGCATCACATAAATTCTCCCGAAACCAGTTCCTGTTGGTCCAGCAAACGAAAACCTTTGAAGCCTTTGAACGTCTTGAAGCCTTTCAAGTTAAAGTTTATGGCTTCAGAGAAAGCAGCAAGGAAGGGTGGCAGAAAGCGTCATGGTGAGACCTCCAGAGATCTGCCAGATGAACTCTCAGAAATGTACAAGACAGATCCTGAAGAGGATTACAGTCAGCGCAAGACCCGAATCCAATGGATTCGAAGATATTGGGCAGAATAATGGTTCAAATACAGATTTGTGACCCAGGAGTATGCTGAGAAAAACGCCATCAAGAGACCGTGGGGAGACATCCAATTCAAGAATCTTCTACCCAGGTCCAGAGATGAAGCCATTGCTCAAGGCTTCTATCCATGCATGGTTCGTGGACCACAGCCTGCTAATGCACACTCGTCGTCACTGCTATGGTGTCGTGATGACAATCTGTTCAAGCGCAACTTCCAGTTTGCTCAGAACTCAGCGAAGCAGAACAAGAAGACTTTTGGGTTATACTTCAACCCTGGTCCCTCATCTCCAAGGGCAGATGGCACACGACATGCAGAACCCAATGTCATCGGTCCTTTTGCCAACCTTGAAGGCCTCATCACCTACATCTTGGTTCAAGGGACTGCAGTGAATGAGCCTGCAGCTGACACTGAGTCTGATGACGCACCTGCAGTGCCGAAGCCAAAGCAGTTGAAGAAGCCAAAAGCTTCAAAGCCGGCCCCTTCACCAAAAATCTCAAGGGCGAAGCCATTGGCAACTGCACCTCCTGAAGACAGTGTGCAGTCTGAAGACTTATCACGCGCCTCCAAGCCCCAGAAGGCCAAGATGCCTCTGTCTCACACTGGCAAAGAGCTAACAGCTGCTGCCATTCTGCGCAACGACGACATTGATCTGTCAAGTGATGAAGATCTTGCAGATGACGCTTTTGAGCAACTCATCAAGAGCAAAGAAGAAGCAGAAATCTTCAATGATCTGCCTCTCTTTGATGTCACCATCATCCACAACTTCATTAACGAGTGGTTTGACACGCCAAACATCAGCTTTGAAGATCTGCAGCTACCCATTGGCCTCAGTGTCGCCTTCCAAGGCGCCATTGCTTCAGAACTTGCTATTGCCCAGCGCATTGTTGAACTGAAGCAGAAGATTGACTATGAAAAGGCTCAGTTCAAGAAGTATATGGCCAAGCTCAGTGTGCAAGAAGTGAAGAACTTCAAAACAATGATGCACGAGCTCAAGGAAGCCTTTGTGAAGAAGCGTGCAGAAGCTCAGGGTTCGCGTGAGCGCATGAAGACTCTGGCTGACAGATGTGTGCAAGCCTATAATGAGGCTGAGAAGCACAAGGCACTTGGGCGTCCTGGCATCGACCCCAGGATGGCCGCAAAGAAGAAGAAGAAGCCTGCTACTGCTGAACCTGATGCACCAAGGCAAGAAGCAGTTCCAATTGTCTTCCCAACTAGACTGACTGGCTCGAAGCCAAAAAGCCGGTCAACAGCTTCAGAGCTCAAGAAGACAAGGACTGCTGAGGCTGAAGCCAGGAAGAGGAAACACTCTGAAGCCTCTCCTACTGCCCCCTCCAAGAAGAAGAGGAAGACCAAGAAAGCTCGGGCTACTTCCAGAGAGCCCTTGATAGTTGAACCCATTTTTATGGTTCATCCTGACGCAGAACGTCAACTGACAGTTCATGAGCATGCTTCCATAGAGGCTCCTGAAGCTGAAGACATTCCAGCAGCTGATCCCATCGCTGCTGAAGACATTGGTCATCATGACAATGTAGAAGATGATGCAGTCCTTCCTCAGTTTGAAAACAGCGAAATCATCAGCATTGGTCGTCCACTGACGCCAATTGCACAGGATGCTTCATGGGCGGATCGCCCACAAGAGGAAGAAGACTATGAGGCCCAGCCCACTCCAACTCCACAGGCGTCGTCTGCGCTCCGCAGGCTTCACAAAGGTCCAAGGCCTCAAGTCTCTGCTGAAGACATTCCGGCTGCAACAGCCGCAGAAGAAGAAGTACCACAAGATCCCACTCCCCTGTTCCACCAAGAAGCAGTTCTCCAGGAGAATGTGCTTGTGACCGACCCTCCAGCTAGTCAAGTGGAGGATGAAAATCGTGAGGCTGCCACAACCACCAATGAAGCTAATGTGGAGCCCTCCCCAGCAAAAGCTTTAGAAGACAGCAAAGCCACTGATCCCGCCACTTCTGTTCCTGAGTCTGCTGCCGGTCCCCAAATCAACTATCATGTTGAGCACAGACCTCAGGTCCAGAAGCCAATTCCAAGACTGCCAAGGTTTCCAGGTCCTGCCTCCTTCAACATCAATGGCTTCAGTGAAGGAAATATGCCCTAGAGACAATGATAAAGTTATTATTTATTTCCTTATTTCATGATAGATGTTTATTATTCATGCTAGAATTGTATTAACCGGAAACATAATACATGTGTGGATACATAGACAAACAGAGTGTCACTAGTATGCCTCTACTTGACTAGCTCGTTAATCAAAGATGGTTATGTTTCCTAACCATAGACAAAGGAGTTGTTATTTGATTAATGGGATCACATCATTAGTTGAATGATCTGATTGACATGACCCATTCCATTAGCTTAGCACCCGATCGTTTAGTATGTTGCTATTGCTTTCTTCATGACTTATACATGTTCCTATAACTATGAGATTATGCAACTCCCGTTTACCGGAGGATCACTTTGGGTACTACCAAACGTCACAACTTAACTGGGTGATTATAAAGGAGTACTACAGGTGTCTCCAAAGGTACATGTTGGGTTGGCGTATTTCGAGATTAGGTTTTGTCACTCCGATTGTCGGAGAGGTATCTCTGGGCCCTCTCGGTAATGCACATCACATAAGCCTTGCAAGCATTACAACTAATATGTTAGTTGTGAGATGATGTATTACAGAACGAGTAAAGAGACTTGCCGGTAACGAGATTGAACTAGGTATTGGATACCGACGATCGAATCTCGGGCAAGTAACATACCGATGACAAAGGGAACAACGTATGTTGTTATGCGGTATGACCATAAAGATCTTCGTAGAATATGTAGGAGCCAATATGGGCATCCAGGTCCCGCTATTGGTTATTGACCGGAGACGTGTCTCGGTCATGTCTACATTGTTCTCGAACCCGTAGGGTCCGCACGCTTAAGGTTACGATGACAGTTATATTATGAGTTTATGCATTTTGATGTACCGAAGGTTGTTCGGAGTCCCGGATGTGATCACGGACATGACGAGGAGTCTCGAAATGGTCGAGACGTAAAGATTGATATATTGGAAGCCTATGTTTGGATATCGGAAGTGTTCCGGGTGAAATCAGGATTTTACCGGATTACCGGGAGGTTACCGGAACCCCCCGGGAGCTATATGGGCCTTAGTGGGCTTTAGTGGAAAGGAGAAAGGGGCAGCCCAAGGTGGCTGTGCGCCTCCCCCTTCCCCTAGTCCTATTAGGACTAGGAGAGGTGGCCGGCCCCCTCTCTCTCTTTCCCCCCTCAAGGAATCCTATTCCAACTAGGATTGGGGGGGAATCCTACTCCCAGAGGGAGTAGGACTCTCCTGGCGCGCCACACCTTGGCCGGCCAGCCTCCCCCCTCTAGTCCTTTATATACTGAGGCAAAGGCACCCCAGAAACACACAAGTTGATCCACGTGATCTATTCCTTAGCCGTGTGCGGTGCCCCCAGCCACCATATTCCTCAATAATACTGTAGCAGAGTTTAGGCGAAGCCCTGCTGCTGTAGTTTATCAAGATCGTCACCACGCCGTCGTGCTGACGGAACTCTTCCCCGACACTTTGCTGGATCGGAGTCCGGGGATCGTCATCGATCTGAACGTGTGCTCGAACTCGGAGGTGTCGTAGTTTCGGTGCTTGATCGGTTGGATCGTGAAGACGTACGACTACTTCCTCTACGTCGTGTCAGCGCTTCCGCAATCGGTCTGCGTTGGGTACGTAGACAACACTCTCCCCTCTCGTTGCTATGCATCACATGATCTTGCGTGTGCGTAGGAATTTTTTTGAAATTACTACGAAACCCAACAGTGGCATCCGAGCCTAGGTTATTTATGTTGATGTTATATGCACGAGTAGAACACAAGTGAGTTGTGGGCGATATAAGTCATACTGCCTACCAGCATGTCATACTTTGGTTCGGCGGCATTGTTGGACGAGACGACCCGGACCAACATTACACGTACGCTTACGCGAGACTGGTTTCCCCGACGTGCTTTGCACATAGGTGGCTTGCGGGCGACTGTCTCTCCAACTTTAGTTGAACCAAGTATGGCTACGCCCGGTCCTTGCGAAGGTTAAAACGGAGTCTATTTGACAAACTATCGTTGTGGTTTTGATGCGTAGGTGAGATTGGTTCTTGCTTAAGCCCGTAGCAGCCACGTAAAAATTGCAACAACAAAGTAGAGGACGTCTAACTTGTTTTTGCAGGGCATGTTGTGATGTGATATGGTCAAGGCATGATGCTGAATTTTATTGTATGAGATGATCATGTTTTGTAACCGAGTTATCGGCAACTGGCAGGAGCCATATGGTTGTCGCTTTATTGTATGCAATGCAATCGCGATGTAATGCTTTACTTTATTACTAAACGGTAGTGATAGTCGTGGAAGCATAAGATTGGCGAGACGACAACGATGCTACGATGGAGATCAAGGTGTCGCACCGGTGACGATGGTGATCATGACGGTGCTTCGGAGATGGACATCACAAGCACAAGATGATGATGGCCATATCATATCACTTATATTGATTGCATGTGATGTTTATCTTTTTATGCATCTTATCTTGCTTTGATTGACGGTAGCATTATAAGATGATCTCTCACTAAATTATCAAGAAGTGTTCTCCCTGAGTATGCACCGTTGCCAAAGTTCGTCATGCCCAGACACCACGTGATGATCAGGTGTGATAAGCTCTACGTCCATCTACAACGGGTGCAAGCCAGTTTTGCACACGCAGAATACTCGGGTTATACTTGACGAGCCTAGCATATGCAGATATGGCCTCGGAACACGGAGACCGAAAGGTCGAGCGTGAATCATATAGTAGATATGATCAACATAATGATGTTCACCATTGAAGACTAATCCATCTCACGTGATGATCGGTTATGGTTTAGTTGATTTGGATCACGTGAGCACTTAGAAGATTAGAGGGATGTCCATCTAAGTGGAAGTTCTTAAGTAATATGATTAATTGAACTTTAATTTATCATGAACTTAGTCCTGGTAGTATTAGCATATCTATGTTGTAGATCAATAGCTCGCGTTGTTGCTTTCATATGTTTTTTTGATATGTTCCTAGAGAAAAATTGTGTTGAAATATGTTAGTAGCAATAATGCGGATTGGATCCGTGATCTGAGGTTTATCCTCATTGCTGCACAGAAGAATTATGTCCTTGATGCACCGCTAGGTGACAAACCTATTGCAGGAGCAGATGCAGACGTTATGAACGTTTGGCTAGCTCAATATGATGACTACTTGATAGTTTAAGTGCACCATGCTTAAACGGCTTAGAATCGGGACTTCAAAGACGTTTTGAACATCATGGACCATATGAGATGTTCCAGGAGTTGAAGTTAATATTTCAAGCAAATACCCGAGTTGAGAGATATGAAGTCTCCAACAAGTTCTATAGCTAAAAGATGGAGGAGAATCGCTCAACTAGTGAGCATGTGCTCAGATTGTCTGGGTACTACAATCGCTTGAATCAAGTGGGAGTTAATCTTCCAGATAAGATAGTGATTGACAGAATTCTCTAGTCACCATCACCAAGTTAGTAGAACTTCGTGATGAACTATAATATGCAAGGGATAACAGAAACAACTCCCAAGCTCTTCATGATGCTGAAATCAACAAAGGTAGAAATCAAGAAAAACATCAAGTGTTGATGGTTGACAAGATCACTAGTTTCAAGAAAAGGGCAGAGGGAAGAAGGGGAACTTCAAGAAGAACAGCAAGCAAGTTGCTGCTCAAGTGAAGAAGCCCAAGTCTGGTCCTAAGCCTGAGACTAAGTGCTTCTACTGCAAAGGGACTGGTCACTGGAAGCGGAACTACCCCAAGTGATTGGCGGATAAGAAGGATGGCAAAATGAACATAAGTATATTTGATATACATGTTATTGATGTGTACTGTACTAGTGTTTATAGCAAACCTTCAATATTTGATACTGGTTCAGTTGCTAAGATTAGTAACTCGAAACGGGAGTTGCAGAATAAATAGAGACTAGTTGAGGGTGAAGTGACGATGTTTGTTGGAAGTGGTTCCAAGATTGATATGATCATCATCGCACACTCCCTATAATTTCGAGATTAGTGTTGAACCTAAATAAGTGTTATTTAGTGTTTGCGTTGAGCATGAATATGATTTGATCATGTTTATTGTAATACGGTTATTCACTTAAGTAAGAGAATAAATTGTTGTTCTGTTTATATGAATAAAACCTTATATGGTTACACACCCAATGAAAATAGTTCATTGGATCTCGATCGTAGTGATACACATAATCATAATATTGAAACCAAAAGATGCAAAGTTAATAATGATAGTGCAACTTATTTGTAGCACTGCCGTTTAGGTCATATTGGTGTAAAGCGCATGAATAAACTCCATGCTGATGGGTTTTGGAATCACTTGATTATGAATCAGTTGATGCTTGCGAACCATGCCTCATGGGCAAGATGACTAAGACTCTGTTCTTCGGAACAATGGAGCGAGCAACAGATTTGTTGGAAATCATTCATACTGATGTATGTGGTCCGATGAATATTGAGGCTCGCGACAAGTATCATTATTTTCTGATCTTCACAGATGATTTGAGCAGATATGAGTATATCTACTTGATGAAACATAAGTCTGAAACATTTGAAAATTTCAAAGAATTTCAGAGTGAAGTGAAAAATCATCGTAACAAGAAAATAAAGTTTCTACGATCTGATCGTAGAGAAGAGTATTTGAGTTACGAGTTTGGCCTTCAGTTAAAAACAATGTGAAATAGTTTCACTACTCATGCCACCTGGAACACCACAATATAATGGTGTGTCCGAACATCATAACCGTACTTTATTGGATATAGTGCAATCTATGGTGTATCTTACCAATCTACCACTATCGTTTTGGGGTTATGCATTAGAGACAGCTGCATTCACGTTAAATAGGGCACCATCAAAATCTGTTGAGACGACGCCTTATGAACTGTGGTTTGGCAAGAAACCAAAGTTGTCGGTTCTTAAAGTTTGGGGTTATGATGCTTATGTGAAAAAGTTTCAACCTGATAAGCTCAAACCCAAATCGGAGAAATGTGTCTTCATAGGATATCCAAAGGAAACTATTGGATACACCTTCTATCACAGATCCGAAGGCAAGACTTTTGTTGCCAAATTCGGAAACTTTCTAGAGAAGGAGTTTCTCTCGAAAGAAGTGAGTGGGGGGAAATTAGAAAACTTGATAAGGTAATTGTACCTTCTCCCTTATTGGAAAGAAGTTCATCACAGAAATTCTGTTCTTGCTACTACTACACCAATTAGTGAGGAAGCTAATGATGATGATCATGTAACTTTAGATCAAGTTACTACTGAATCCCGTAGGTAAACCAGAGTTAAATCCGCACCAGAGTGGTACGGTAATCCTGTTCTGGAAGTCATGTTACTAGACCATGACGAACTTGCGAACTATGAGGAAGCGATGATGAGCCCAGATTCCGTGAAATGGTTTGAGGCCATAAAATCTGAGATGGGATCCATGTATGAGAACAAAGTATGGACTTTGGTTGACTTGCCCGATGATCGGCAAGCCATAGAAAATAAATGGATCTTCAAGAGGAAGACGGATGCTGATAGTAGTTTTACTATCTAACAAAGCTAGAATTGTCGCAAAAAGGTTTTTGACAAGTTCAAGGTGTTGACTACGATGAGAGTTTCTCACTCGTATCTATGCTTGAGTCTATCCGAATCATGTTAGTAATTGCCGCATTTTATGAAATCTGGCAAATAGATAAACAAAACTGCATTCCTTAATGGATTTATTAAAGAAGAGTTGTATATGATGCAACCAGAAGGTTTTGTCAATCCGAGAGGTGCTAACAAATTGTGCAAGCTCCAGCGATCCATCTGTGGACTGGTGCAGGCATCTCGGAGTTGGAATATACGCTTTGATGAGTTGATCAAAGCATATAGTGTTATACAGACTTGCGGTGAAACCTGTATTTACAAGAAAGTGAGTGGGAGCACTACAGCATTTTTGATAAGTATATGTGAATGACATATTTTTGATCGGAAATAATGTAGAATTATTCTGTAAAGCATAAAGGAGTGTTTGAAAGGAGTTTTTCAAAGAAAGACTTCGGTGAAGCTGCTTACATATTGAGCTTCAAGATCTATAGAGATAGATCAAGACGCTTGATAAGTTTTTTTCAATGAGTACATACCTTGACAAGATTTTGAAGTAGTTCAAAATGGAGCAGTCAAAGAAAGAGTTCTTGCCTGTATTACAAGGTGTGAAGTTGAGTAAGACTCAAAGCCCGACCACGGCAGAAGATAGAAAGAGAATGAAAGTCATTCCCTATGCCTTGGCCATAGGTTCTATAAAGTATGTCATGCTGTATACCAGATCTATTGTGTACCCTGCACTGATTTGGCAAGGGAGTACAATAGTGATCTAGGAGTAGATCACTAGACAGCGGTCAGAATTATCCTTAGTGAAATAAGGATATGTTTCTCGATTATGGACGTGACAAAAAGGTTCGCCGTAAAGGGTTACGTCGATGCAAGTTTTAACACTGATCTGGATGACTCTAAGTCTCGATCTAGATACATATTGAAAGTGGGAACAACTAGCTAGAGTAGCTCCGTGCAGAGCATTGTAGACATAGAAAATTGCAAAATACATAACGGATCTGAATGTGAAAGACCGTTGACTAAGATTCTCACACAAGCAAAACATGATCACACCTTAGTAATCTTTGGGTGTTAATCGCATAGCGATGTGAACTAGATTACCAAATCTAGTAAACCCTTTGGGTGTTGGTCACATGGCGATGTGAACTATGGGTGTTAATCACATGATGATGTGAACTATCGATGTTAATCACATAGTGATGTGATCTAGATTATTGACTCTAATGCATGTGGGAGACTGAAGGAAATATGCCCTAGAGACAATAATAAAGTTATTATTTATTTCCTTATTTCATGATAAATGTTTATTATTCATGCTAGAATTGTATTAACCGGAAACATAATACATGTGTGGATACATAGACAAACAGAGTGTCACTAGTATGCCTCTACTTGACTAGCTCGTTAATCAAAGATGGTTATGTTTCCTAACCATAGACAAAGGAGTTGTTATTTGATTAATGGGATCACATCATTAGTTGAATGATCTGATTGATATGACTCATTCCATTAGCTTAGCACCCGATCGTTTAGTATGTTGCTATTGCTTTCTTCATGACTTATACATGTTCCTATAACTATGAGATTATGCAACTCCCGTTTACCGGAGGATCACTTTGGGTACTACCAAACGTCACAACGTAACTGGGTGATTATAAAGGAGTACTACAGGTGTCTCCAAAGGTACATGTTGGGTTGGCGTATTTCGAGATTAGGTTTTGTCACTCCGATTGTCGGAGAGGTATCTCTGGGCCCTCTCAGTAATGCACATCACATAAGCCTTGCAAGCATTACAACTAATATGTTAGTTGTGAGATGATGTATTACGGAACAAGTAAAGAGACTTGCCGGTAACGAGATTGAACTAGGTATTGGATACCGACGATCGAGTCTCGGGCAAGTAACATACCGATGACAAAGGGAACAACGTATGTTGTTATGCGGTCTGACCGATAAAGATCTTCGTAGAATATGTAGGAGCCAATATGGGCATCCAGGTCCAGCTATTGGTTATTGACCAGAGACGTGTCTCGGTCATGTCTACATTGTTCTCGAACCCGTAGGGTCCGCACGCTTAAGGTTATGATGACAGTTATATTATGAGTTTATGCATTTTGATGTACCGAAGGTTGTTCGGAGTCCCGGATGGGATCACGGACATGACGAGGAGTCTCGAAATGGTCGAGACGTAAAGATTGATATATTGGAAGCCTATGTTTGGATATCGGAAGTGTTTCGTGTGAAATCGGGATTTTACCGGAGTACCGGGAGGTTACCGGAACCCCCCGGGAGCTATATGGGCCTTAGTGGGCTTTAGTGGAAAGGAGAAAGGGGCAGCCCAAGGTGGTTGTGCGCCTCCTCCCTTCCCCTAGTCCTATTAGGACTAGGAGAGGTGGCCGGCCCCCTCTCTCTCTTTCCCCCCTCAAGGAATCCTATTCCAACTAGGATTGGGGGGGAATCCTACTCCCAGAGGGAGTAGGACTCTCCTGGCGCGCCACACCTTGGCCGGCCAGCCTCCCCCCTCTAGTCCTTTATATACTGAGGCAAAGGCACCCCAGAAACACACAAGTTGATCCACGTGATCTATTCCTTAGCCGTGTGCGGTGCCCCCAGCCACCATATTCCTCGATAATACTGTAGCGGAGTTTAGGCGAAGCCCTGCTGCTGTAGTTTATCAAGATCGTCACCACGCCGTCGTGCTGACGGAACTCTTCCCCGACACTTTGCTGGATCGGAGTCCGGGGATCGTCATCGAGCTAAACGTGTGCTCGAACTCGGAGGTGCCGTAGTTTCGGTGCTTGATCGGTTGGATCGTGAAGACGTACGACTACTTCCTCTACGTCGTGTCAGCGCTTCCGCAGTCGGTCTGCGTTGGGTACGTAGACAACACTCTCCCCTCTCGTTGCTATGCATCACATGATCTTGCGTGTGCGTTGGAATTTTTTTGAAATTACTACGAAACCCAACATTCAGGGCAGACAACACGTTCTTCAATTGCTCCAGGAACCCCTACTCAAGGGAAAGGATGTCGTCTGATTGGTTCTGGAGCTATCCTCAGCGAAGCTATTACTCTTGCATTCTTTACAACCAAGGTCGCATCTTCCCACACAAGCGCCTTGACGTTGAAGCTATAGCTGGTCTGCCCTGTCTAGAAGAAGCGTTGGATTGCTTCAAGCAAGTGGGTCTGCTGCAGTTTGTTACTGATGAAGAGCATTGGAATGAAGAGCTGCTGCTACAATTCTATGCCACACTTCACATCAAAGGGTACAGCAGAGATCCAAAGACTTGGGTCCTGGAGTGGATGACTGGCAACGTTCATCATGAAGCCAATGCATTTGAGATCATTGAGCTCACTGGCTTGCCCACTCCTGGCGATCTCTTCGAGCAAGGCTGTCAGCTGCATGCTGAAGCTATTGAGAGCATCTTTCAGCGGCCAGAACCTGATATGAGTCAAATGCTCAGCATGATGAAGCCATTGCCCCAAGATGCTGCTTATCCCACAGAGTTCTTCGTTGAATACCTTGAGTACCTGCCCAGAACCATCTATCACATCATCAGGCGAACTCTTTGGCCTATCAAAGGGCACTCTCCAAATGCCAAGCTTCAGGGTGCAATGAAGACTTTGGTCTTCAATATACTTCATGGCAAATGCTTCAATGCACAGTACTTCTTCATACGCCAACTTGCTGCATCAGGCATTGATCTGTTTGGTTTGAAGTTCTACGCCCCTTGGGTCATGCGGCTGATCAAGCTACACTCCGCCATCTCGTATCAGCCCTCAGCCCGCAACCATCGGATCTTCTTGCCTGACGTGGACATGTCTACTGAAGCCATATATTCTGAGCCTGCCAAGCAACCTCTAAGTCTTCAGAATGCAGACCATCATAGTTTTACTCAGAACGTTGAAGGCGGTTAAGCAGTTTCTCGGGTGTATCCTTTGGCTGGCACTACACGTGCACCACACCCTGCTTCCACTGAAGTCACTGATAGTGCCACTGCTCCAAGACCCATGAAGCGCACTCGTGTTCTCAACGACCAAGAGCTTCTTGTGGCTCTACATCAAAAACAGGATAGGCATCATGACTGGCTGAAGCGTCAGATGAAAAGCCTCTTGGTGGATGTTAATCGCACACGAAATCTTGCCACCAAGAATGCTTTCGTTGCCCATGAAACCTGTCGCTGCACATGGAAAGGGCTCACGATGATGTGTTCTGAAGCTGATCTTCAAGAGGATGGCTTCTCTGAGAGATTCAAGTTTGACTCCACACCTCCTCGAAGGGCTGTGCTGCTAGGAACTCCATCCCTTGAAGACTCTGAGTTATCTTCCTCTGCTGCCACAGTGACTGCCAGAATTATTAAGGAAGAAGACGATGCTACTTCACCGCCACCTCCTTCAGCACCTCCAAGCTCTTCTGCACCGCCAAACAACACCAACAACCCTGCTACTTCACCTACTCCTCATGGGAACGAGTAGAGGCTCTATGTCTTCAAACCTTTTTAGTCATTACTGACAAAAGGGGGAGAAGCATATGAGATTGATAGTCTTCAAGCGGGTCCATATGGGCGGGTGCTTTATATTTTGCTTCGTGCTTACAACTCTCGTTTTTGCTACATTTGGTTCTTATGAGTTGTAACACTTAAACTAGTTGGTCGTCTGCTACTTATTTGCCACCATGTTGTGCGACGATAAATTCCGCATGTGCGACGATAAATTCCGCACTTAGCTCATTCTGCAGACGTCCATTTTCCATTATGCATGTCATTATCTTCATATACTTTCACATGCATAGTGGATTGTCATCATAAGTTGAAGTGGATCTCCACAAGTACAACCTGCCATGTGCATTTGCATTCCAAAAGCAAATTAACTTATATGCACATCTTCAGGGGGAGCCCTTGCAACTTATGAAGACAATTCCTTATCCTTTACAATTTCACAGATTATATTCTCCATTGAAAACTTCAACTAGTTTGTCATCAATCACCAAAAAGGGGGAGATTGTAAGTGCATCTAGTGCCATCCCTAGTTGGTTTTGGAGTATTGACGACAAACCTAGTTGAGGGACTAATGTGTTTGTGAGAATTGCAGGATAACACAGGTAGAAGTCCCTCATTGATTCGGTTTTACTACCAGAGATGACCCCTAAAAATGTATGAAGACATTGAAGTCAAAGGTGGTATATGAAGATATTCACATTGAAGACTATGACAAGAGAAGACACTATATGAAGCCTATGGAGCTCCAAGACTTAGATCTTTCGTAGTTCTTTTTCTTTTGTGTTGAGTCATAGGAACCACCGTACTGTTAAGTGGGGTCCAAGAGAACCAGTCAGAATGACTGAAGTGATGCCTAAACCAAAAAACCTATGTCTTCGAGTGAAGACTATGAGAGCGAATCTTGTCCAGAGTCGGACAAGTCAGCTTTGCTTGTAGCCCAAGTAAAGTTGTCGTGTGAGTTTGAAATCTGACCGTTGGAACACGTGTCAGTTCCTTAGTGACCCAGGGTCATTTCGGACAAATCAGGTCGGGTTGCCAAGTGGCTATAAATAGCCCACCCCCTACAACCATAAACGGTTGGCTGCTTAGATTGAAAGTACGGCTTTTGTCGTTTGAGAGCAACCCACCTCGAAGCCTTTGAGAGAGAATTCCTTGCGAGGATAAAGCCCTAACCACCAGAGCCAGAGAGAATTGGGCATCACTTAAGTCTTCTTGTCTGTGTGATCTGAAGACTTATTACACTTGAGGATTGTGCATCCTCCAGCCGGTTAGGCTTCGCGTTCTGAGCTTCCAAGAGACATTGTGGATTGCCAGTGAACGAAGTCTGTGAAGGTTTGGGAGTCTACCTTGAAGACTTACTAGAGTGATTGGGCGAGGTCTATGTGACCTTAGCTCAAGGAGAATACGGAGAGGACTGGGTGTCCTGAGCTGCATGTTCAGGACTGGGTGTTCGGGACTGTGTGTCCTAAGGTTTAAATACCTAGCCGCTCCAACCAGACGTACAGTTGTCACAGCAACTGGAGCTAGTTCAACAAATCATTGTCTTCAACGAGTCACTGGTTTCATCTTCACTTCACTTTACTTACTGTTACACCTTGTGAAGTCATTGTATGTTTGCTCTATCATTTGTCTTCACTGAGTGACTGCGTGTTCTGTTTGGCTTCACAATATCTTCCTACCTGATCCTTACTACCTAGCTGCTATTAGTCTTTGTGCTTTCACTTCATTGAATACTTGACTATGGTTTGCCTAGTGTAGTCTACCTTCCGCTGCATGGTAATAGGTTTAATTTTATCATTTATCTTCAAAACTTCTATGTTCCGAAGACTTTCATAAAAATCGCCTATTCACCCCCCCTCTAGTCGATATAACGCACTTTCAAAACTCATATGCTTCTCCCCCTTTTGTCAGTAAGGACCAAAAAGGTTTGAAGACATAGAGCATCTACTCGTTCCCATGAGGAGTAGGTGAAGCAGCAGGGTCGTCGGTGTTGTTAGGCGGTACAGACGAACTCGGGGCAGTGTCGATGCATGCAGAAGTAGGGGGCGGTGAAGTAGCATCGTCTTCATCATCGATGACACGTGCATTCACTGTTGCAGTAGAGGAGGAGAACTCAAGAGACTTCAAGAGATGGAGTACGCCACAGCACAGTCCTTCATGGAGGTGTTGAGTCAAACTTTGATAACGACCAAACCTCGTGGCGAGATCCGATCCGTTGTTCCGGTCCGACCTTTCACAACACTCCACCTTCAGCAGTAGTAACCTCTCGTCCACGCACGCGATGTACGCGAAATAGAGGGATTGAACCTTACGATTCAGCACGAGAAAACCAATCTCGACGACAGCACTCACGCGCAAAACAATTTCCACAAAGAGAAACCGCAACAAAGAGGTTTTCTAAAGCTTCCTCCAAAACTTAGGGATTTTTAGATAGCTTCCCCTAAAACTCGATACGGGTGTCTACCCTAAAAACACATCGTGTTTATTATCAAAATATAACCTGTCCATACATTGACCATACTATGGCTATTTATACTAGTATAGCCGACCCATCTAACAAGAATTACACGCACGCAAGATTTCCAAACATACTGGACTCCTACTTGATTTAAACTGATTTGCCTTTTATATCTTGGCATGTACCCAAAAGACCTACTACAAATAACGATTGACTCTGGTACTATTTGTGCGCTTGTGAATTTAGTTTTTCTAGCCAGTGGCCCCCATCCAGCTTCCTTTAAACAAGCTATTCCATGTAAGAGACGTCTTAGTGCCTGCAACCTTGATTGATCTGGTGGTCGTGGTCTCCCAAAGTAGTAGTAGCAACTGCCATGGACACCTTTGTTATTCTTATTTCTTTGCTTTGCATGGACGTGTACTTGGCTCAAGTAAAACAAATCTCCTCCCGATTCCCATGTAAAATATCTAGCACTCAATTCTGGTTGATACACACACGTACATGTCACATTAATTAGCTCCTCCTCATCCTTGTTTTTAAGCTATATGTAACTTGACACGTACAGATCTCGGGCCTCTAATTCATTGACCTGTGCCAAAGCCTCATGATCACTGAAAACACTAGCATTACTCATGGCCACATCATCCTCTCCCCCTTGAAATGAAACCGGAACAACGACCCTAAAAATATCAGCATCATCAACCTTCTTGTTTACTTCTGATTCAGCTTGAGCAATATCTCGCTTCTTGCGATCAGCCATATATTTCTCCGATGTATATGAGTCAACTGGTAGAAATCGTCCCTTCCAAACAAACGAAAATTCCCCAAGAGAATGATAAGTTAATTGTCTCTTGTCTGTCCATGGTTTGCCTAGTAGTAGAGAGCAATCATGCATGTGCATAGGAAGCACGTCACACATGACCAGATCATCATATCCAGACAAAGTAAATTTTACCTCAACATGATGCTTGATCATGACAAACTTGTCCTTCCACCAAAGCTCATATGGTTCTAGATGTTCAGTTAACGGCAAGTGCAAAGTATCAACCACAGTCTGACTCACCAAATTCATATTGGAAGAGCAATTCATCAATGTTGAACAACTCGTTGGCCCTACACGCACACGCGTAAAGCATTGGTACCACGGCAAAGCACGCAATGGATCCTTCTCCACCGTCATCATCATTTGCGAGCTACAATCTTTTCTCATGATAAAAACAATCTTCAATAGTAACTCGAAGAAAAATATTGTGTCGTGAAAAAACTTTGCTCTGATACCACCTGATAACGACCACACCTCGTGGCGAGATCCGATCCGTTGTTGCGGTCCGACCTTTCACGATACTCCACCTTCAGCAGTAGTAACCTCTCATCCGCGCATGCGATGTACGTGAAATAGAGGGATTGAACCTTAGGATTCAGCACGAGAAAACCAATCTCGACGACATCACTCACGCGCAAAACAATTTCCACGAAGAGAAATCGCAACAAAGAGGTTTTCTAAAGCTTCCTCCAAAACTTAGGGATTTTTAGATTGCTTCCCCCAAAACTCGATACGGGTGTCTACCCTAAAAACACATCGTGTTTATTATCAAAATATAACCTGTCCATACATTGACCGTACTATGGCTATTTATACTTGTACAGCCGACCCATCTAACAAGAATTACACGCACGTAGATTTCCAAACATACTGGACTCCTACTTGATTTAAACTGATTTGCCTTTTATATCTTGGCATGTACCCAAAAGACCTACTACAAATAACGATTGACTCTGGTACTATTTGTGCGCTTGTGAATTTAGTTTTTCTAGCCGGTGGCCCACATCCAGCTTCCTTTAAACAAGCTATTCCACGTAAGAGACGTCTTAGTGCCTGCAACCTTGATTGATCTGGTGGTCGTGGTCTCCCAAAGTAGTAGTAGCAGCTGCCATGGACACCTTTGTTATTCTTTTTTCTTTGGTTTGCATGGACGTGTACTTGGCTCAAGTAAAACAAATCTCCTCCTGATTCCCATGTAAAATATCTAGCACTCAATTCTGGTTGATACACACACATACATGTCACATTAATTAGCTCCTCCTCATCCTTATTTTTAAGCTTCATGTAACTTGACACGTACAGATCTCGGGCCTCTAATTCATTGACCTGTGCCAAAGCCTCATGATCACTGAAAACACTAGCATTACTCATGGCCACATCATCCTCTCCCCCTTGAAATGAAACCGTCCTCGGTTTCGAGTTAATCTCATCAACAATATTATTATTTGCAGGCTGAACAACGACCCTAAAAATATCAGCATCATCAACCTTCTTGTTTACTTCCTATTCAGCTTGAGCAATATCTCGCTTCTTGCGATCAGCCATATATTTCTCCGATGTATATGAGTCAACTGGTAGAAATCGTCCCTTCCGAACAAACGAAAATTCCCCAAGAGAATGATAAGTTAATTGTCTCTTGTCTGTCCATGGTTTGCCTAGTAGTAGAGAGCAAGCATGCATGTGCATAGGAAGCACGTCACACATGACCAGATCATCATATCCAGACAAAGTAAATTTTACCTCAACACGATGCTTGATCATGACAAACTTGTCCTTCCACCAAAGCTCATATGGTTCTAGATGTTCAGTTAATGGCAAGTGCAAAGTATCAACCACAGTCTGACTCACCAAATTCATATTGGAATAGCAATTCATCAATGTTGAACAACTCGCTGGCCCTACACGCACACGCGTAAAGCATTGTTACCACGACAAAGCACGCAATGGATCCTTCTCCACCGTCATCATCATTTGCGAGCTACAATCTTTTCTCATGATAAAAATAATCTTCAATAGTAACTCGAAGAAAATATTGTGTCGTGAAAAACCTTTGCTCTGATACCACCTGATAACGACCAAACCTCGTGGCGAGATCCGATCCGTTGTTGCGGTCCGACCTTTCACGACACTCCACCTTCAGCAGTAGTAACCTCTCGTCCGCGCACGCGATGTACGCGAAATAGAGTGATTGAACCTTACGATTCAGCACGAGGAAACCAATCTCGACGACATCACTCACGCGCAAAACAATTTCCACGAAGAGAAATCGCAACAAAGAGGTTTTCTAAAGCTTCCTCCAAAACTTAGGGATTTTTAGATATCTTTCCCCAAAACTCGATACGGGTGTCTACCCTAAAAACACATCGTGTTTATTATCAAAATATAACCTGTCCATACATTGACCGTACTATGGCTATTTATACTAGTACAGCCGACCCATCTAACAAGAATTACACGCATGCAAGATTTCCAAACATACTGGACTCCTACTTGATTTAAACTGATTTGCCTTTTATATCTTGGCATGTACCCAAAAGACCTACTACAAATAACGATTGACTCTGGTACTATTTGTGCGCTTGTGAAATTAGTTTTTCTAGCTGGTGGCCCCCATCCAGCTTCCTTTAAACAAGCTATTCCACGTAAGAGACGTCTTAGTGCCTGCAACCTTGATTGATCTGGTGGTCGTGGTCTCCCAAATTAGTAGTAGCAGCTGCCATGGACACCTTTGTTATTCTTATTTCTTTGGTTTGCATGGACGTGTACTTGGCTCAAGTAAAATAAATCTCCTCCCGATTCCCATGTAAAATATCTAGCACTCAATTCTGGTTGATACACACACGTACATGTCACATTAATTAGCTCCTCCTCATCCTTGTTTTTAAGCTTCATGTAACTTGACACGTACAGATCTCGGGCCTCTAATTCATTGACCTGTGCGAAAGCCTCATGATCACTGAAAACACTAGCATTACTCATGGCCACATCATCCTCTCCCCCTTGAAATGCAACCGTCCTCGGTTTCGAGTTAATCTCATCAACAATATTATTATTTGCAGGCTGAACAACGACCCTAAAAATATCAGCATCTTCAACCTTCTTGTTTACTTCCGATTCAGCTTGAGCAATATCTCGCTTCTTGCGATCAGCCATATATTTCTCCGATGTATATGAGTCAACTGGTAGAAATCGTCCCTTCCGAACAAACGAAAATTCCCCAAGAGAATGATAAGTTAATTGTCTCTTGTCTGTCCATGGTTTGCCTAGTAGTAGAGAGCAAGCATGCATGTGCATAGGAAGCACGTCACACATGACCAGATCATCATATCCAGACAAAGTAAATTTTACCTCAACACGATGCTTGATCATGACAAACTTGTCCTTCCACCAAAGCTCATATGGTTCTAGATGTTCAGTTAACGGCAAGTGCAAAGTATCAACCACAGTCTGACTCACCAAATTCATATTGGAATAGCAATTCATCAATGTTGAACAACTCGCTGGCCCTACACGCACACGCGTAAAGCATTGGTACCACGGCAAAGCATGCAATGGATCCTTCTCCACCGTCATCATCATTTGTGAGCTACAATCTTTTCTCATGATAAAAACAATCTTCAATAGTAACTCGAAAAAAAATATTGTGTCGTGGAAAACCTTTGCTCTGATACCACCTGATAACGACCAAACCTCGTGGCGAGATCCGATCTGTTGTTGCGGTCCGACCTTTCACGACACTCCACCTTCAGCAGTAGTAACCTCTCGTCCGCGCACGCGATGTACGCGAAATAGAGGGATTGAACCTTACGATTCAGAACGAGAAAACCAATCTCGACGACATCACTCACGCGCAAAACAATTTCCACGAAGAGAAATCGCAACAAAGAGGTTTTCTAAAGCTTCCTCCAAAACTTAGGGATTTTTAGATAGCTTTCCCCAAAACTCGATATGGGTGTCTACCCTAAAAACACATCGTGTTTATTATCAAAATATAACCTGTCCATACATTGACCGTACTATGGCTATTTATACTAGTATAGCCGACCCATCTAACAAGAATTACACGCACGCAAGATTTCCAAACATACTGGACTCCTACTTGATTTAAACTGATTTGCCTTTTATATCTTGGCATGTACCCAAAAGACCTACTACAAATAACGATTGACTCTGGTACTATTTGTGCGCTTGTGAATTTAGTTTTTCTAGCCGGTGGCCCCCATCCAGCTTCCTTTAAACAAGCTATTCCACGTAAGGGACGTCTTAGTGCCTGCAACCTTGATTGATCTGGTGGTCGTGGTCTCCCAAAGTAGTAGTAGCAGCTGCCATGGACACCTTTGTTATTCTTATTTCTTTGGTTTGCATGGACGTGTACTTGGCTCAAGTAAAATAAATCTCCTCCCGATTCCCATGTAAAATATCTAGCACTCAATTATGGTTGATACACACACGTACATGTCACATAATTATCTCCTCCTCATCCTTGTTTTTAAGCTTCATGTAACTTGACACGTACAGATCTCGGGCCTCTAATTCATTGACCTGTGCCAAAGCCTCATGATCACTGAAAACACTAGCATTACTCATGGCCACATCATCCTCTCCCCCTTGAAATGAAACCGTCCTCGGTTTCGAGTTAATCTCATCAACAATATTATTATTTGCAGGCTGAACAACGACCCTAAAAATATCAGCATCTTCAACCTTCTTGTTTACTTCCGATTCAGCTTGAGCAATATCTCGCTTCTTGCGATCAGCCATATATTTATCCGATGTATATGAGTCAACTGGTAGAAATCGTCCCTTCCGAACAAACAAAAATTCCCCAAGAGAATGATAAGTTAATTGTCTCTTGTCTGTCCATGGTTTGCCTAGTAGTAGAGAGCAAGCATGCATGTGCATAGGAAGCACGTCACACATGACCAGATCATCATATCCAGACAAAGTAAATTTTACCTCAACACGATGCTTGATCATGACAAACTTGTCCTTCCACCAAAGCTCATATGGTTCTAGATGTTCAGTTAACGGCAAGTGCAAAGTATCAACCACAGTCTGACTCACCAAATTCATATTGGAATAGCAATTCATCAATGTTGAACAACTCACTGGCCCTACACGCACACGCGTAAAGCATTGGTACCACGGCAAAGCACGCAATGGATCCTTCTCCACCGTCATCATCATTTGCGAGCTATAATCTTTTCTCATGATAAAAACAATCTTCAATAGTAACTCGAAGAAAAATATTGTGTCATGAAAAACCTTTGCTCTGATACCACCTGATAACGACCAAACCTCGTGGCGAGATCCGATCCGTTGTTGCGGTCCGACCTTTCACGACACTCCACCTTTAGCAGTAGTAACCTCTCGTCCGCGCACGCGATGTACGCGAAATAGAGGGATTGAACCTTACGATTCAGCACGAGAAAACCAATCTCGACGACATCACTCACGCGCAAAACAATTTCCACGAAGAGTAATCGCAACAAAGAGGTTTTCTAAAGCTTCCTCCAAAACTTAGGGATTTTTAGATAGCTTCCCCCAAAACTCGATACGGGTGTCTACCCTAAAAACACATCGTGTTTATTATCAAAATATAACCTGTCCATACATTGACCATACTATGGCTATTTATACTAGTATAGCCGACCCATCTAACAAGAATTACACGCACGCAAGATTTCCAAACATACTGGACTCCTACTTGATTTAAACTGATTTGCCTTTTATGTCTTGGCATGTACCCAAAAGACCTACTACAAATAACGATTGACTCTGGTACTATTTGTGCGCTTGTGAATTTAGTTTTTCTAGCCGGTGGCCCCCATCCATCTTCCTTTAAACAAGCTGTTCCATGTAAGAGACGTCTTAGTGCCTGCAACCTTGATTGATCTGGTGGTCGTGGTCTCCCAAAGTAGTAGTAGCAGCTGCCATGGACACCTTTGTTATTCTTATTTCTTTGGTTTGCATGGACGTGTACTTGGCTCAAGTAAAACAAATCTCCTCCCGATTCCCATGTAAAATATCTAGCACTCAATTCTGGTTGATACACACACATACATGTCACATTAATTAGCTCCTCCTCATCCTTGTTTTTAAGCTTCATGTAACTTGACACGTACAGATCTCGGGCCTCTAATTCATTGACCTGTGCCAAAGCCTCATGATCACTGAAAACACTAGCATTACTCATGGCCACATCAAACTTGAAGCGTTCAGAGAAGCCATCCTCTTGAAGATCATCTTCAGAACACATAAGCGTCAGCACTTTCCATGTACGCCGACAAGTTTCATGGGCAACAAAGGCATTCTTGGTGGCAAGGTTGTGAATCCTGTTTACGTCCACCAAGAGGCTTTGCATTTGGCGCTTCAGCCAGTCATGATGCTTATCCTGTTTCTGATGAAGGGCAACCAGAAGCTCTCGGTCATTGAGAACACGAGATCGCTTCTTGGGCCGTTGGGCAATGGTGCTTTCAGTGGCTTCGGCGAGGGCAGGATGAGGTGCATGTGTAGTGCCAGCCAGAGGATAAACATGAGTGACTGCTTGAACTCCTTCAATGTTTTGAGAGAAGCTTTGATTCTCAGCATTCTGAAGACTAAGAGGCTCCTTGGCAGGCTCTGGATAGATGGCTTCAACTAACATATCGACGTCAGGCAGAAAGATCCGATGATTGCGAGCAGAGGGCTGATAGGTGACAGCTGAGTGTAGTTTGATCAGCCGCATAATCCATGGAGTGTAAAACTTCAAGCCAAAGAGATCAGATCCTGATGCAGCAAGTTGACGGATGAATAAGTCTTATGCATTGAAGCTTTTGCCATGAAGAATATGAAAGACCAACATCTTCATTGTGCCTTCTAACTTTGCATGTGGATTCCCTTTGATGGGCCAGAGAGTTCGCCTTATGATGTGATAGATAGTGCGTGGCAGATACTCAAGGTCTTCAACAAAGAACTCCTTAGGATATTCAGCATCTGGAGGCAAAGGATTCATCATGCTAAGCATCTGACTCATATTGCGCTCGGGCTTGTGGAAGATGCTTTCCATAGCAGCACTGTGAAGCTGACAACCAGGTTCATACAGATCTCCTGGAGTGGGCAGGCCAGTAAGCTCAATGATATCAAAGGCTTTGGCTTCATGATGAACATTGCCTGTCATCCACTCAAGGACCCAAGTCTTCGGATCCCTGTTGTAGCCACGAATATGAAGAGTGGCATAGAATTGGAGCAGCAATTCTTCATTCAAGTGCTCCTTATCAGTGACGAACTGTAGCAAGCCAGACTCTCTGAAGCAATCCAGAGCTTCTTCCAAACAAGGCAGACCAGTTATGGCTTCAGTGTCAAGACGCATATGTGGGAAAATGCGACCTTGATTGTATAACATGCATGAGTAATAACTGCGCTGCTGATAGCTCCAGAAACGATCAGAAGATATTCTTGCCTTAGTGTAGGGGTTCTTGGCGCTATCAAAGAAGGTGTTGTGTGCCTTGAAGCCATTGATATTAAAAGATCCGGGTGCAGATGCAGTACCTGGAAACCTGGGCAACCTTGACATTGGCTTCTGAACCTGAGGCATGTGCTCAACGTGATAGTCAAACTGAGGACCAGCAGCAGGCGGAGGAGTCAGAAAAGGCCATTTGACAGTGATAAGTTGGCCATGATTGAATGCTTGCTCGATAGTGTGTGGCCTTGGTGGCGGAACAGGAGCAATGGCATCAACAGAGGCGTCAGGCTGCACATTTGTTGCAGGTGCATCATTGGCTTCATGGACCTCTGGCACAGTGTTAGGTGCAGGCTCCACAATGTCTTCAGCCATGACCACGTCATTGGCTTCAGTGGTGTTAGTGGTGACAACCTCAGGATTCTCAACCTCCACTTCAGAAGCTGGAGGATCGGTCACGTTCTCCTCGAGAACAACATCTTGGTGAGACAGGGGTGTAGCAACTCTTGGGGCTTCTTCTTCATCGGCTGATGCAGCCGGAACATCTTCAGCCATTTTGGCTTCGGATTCAGAGGCAGTCACAGTAGGAGTGGCATCTGGGAACACCTGACGTGCAATAGATTGGTGGTGCACTTCTCCTTCTGAGACGCTCGAAAGAGGGACTTGGGGCCTTGGTCCTTTGCGAAGCCTGCGTAACGCTGGCGACGCCTGTGAAGATGGAGTTGGCTGGGCCTCAAAGTCATCTTCTTCTTCTTGCACGGGTGGTGTGACTTGTTGTTGGGGAGTACTTGGGGTGTCTTGTTGTTGTGGGTGATCAGCCCATGATGCATCCTGAGCAATTGGCGTCAGAGGACGACCAATGCCGATGAGTTCGCTATTCGTGAGAACAGGCGATGATACCAAGTTGTGCTCGATCTGAGGAAGAACTACATCATCTTCAACATTGTCATGGTGACCAATGTCTTCAGCAGCGGTGGGGTCAACTGCTGGAATGTCTTCAGCTTCAGGAGCCTCTGTGGAAGCAGGCTTATGAACTACTATCCGTCGTTCTTGATGCGAGGAATCAGGGCGAGCAACAGAGATGGGTTCTACAACAAGGGGCTCTGTGGGAGCAGCCCAATCTTTCTTGGTTTTGCGCTTCTTCTTGGAGGAAGCGACATCAGAAGCTTCAGGATGTTTCCTTTTTCTGGCTTCAGCCTCGGCTGCCCTCGTCTTCTTCAGTTCTAAAGTGGTTAACCTGACCTTTGGCTTCGAGCCTGTCATGCTGCTTGGGAAGACTATGCGAGGTTCTTCCTGCCTTGAAGGTGCAGATTGGTCAGTTGAGGGCTTCTTCTTCTTTGCAACCATTCTGGGGTCGATGCCAGGACGACCAAGAGCCTTCTGCTTCTCAGCCTCATTGTAGGCTTGCACACACTTGTCAGCCAGGCTCTTCATGCACTCACGAGAACCTTTAGCTTCTTCACGCTTCTTGAGAAAGGCTTCCTTGAGCTCGTGCAGCATAATCTTGAAGTTTTTCACATCTTGCACGCTGAGCTTGGCCATGTGCTTCTTGAACAGAGCTTTCTCATAGTCGATCTTTTGCTTCAGTTCAACGATGCGTTGAGCTAGAGATAGCCCAGAAGCAATGGCGCCAGTGAAGGCGACACTAAGGCCAATTGGAAGTTGCAGATCTTCAAAGCTGAGGTTGGGCGTGTCAAACCACTCATCAATGAAGTTATGGATGATTGCCACATCAAAGAGAGGCAAATCACTGAAGATCTCTGCTTCTTCCTTGCTCTTGATCAGTTGCTCAAGAGCGTCATCTGCAAGATCTTCATCGCTAGACAGATCAATGGCGTCATTGCGCAGAATAGCAGCAGCAGTTAGTGCCTGATCAGTATTCTTTCTCATCTCAGTCTTCTTGGAGATGCGTGATACATCTTCAGACTGCACACTGTCTTCAGGAGGTGCAGTAGCCAGTGGCTTCGCCCGTAAGATTTTTGGTGCTGAGGCAGACTTTGAAGCTTTAGGATTCTTCAGCTTCGTTTGCTTTGGTGGTGCAGGTGCTTCGTCAGATTCAACGTCATCTGTAGGTTGATCCACGACTGCCCCTTGAACCATAATATGAGTGATGAGACCTTCTAGGTTGTAGAAGGGCCCAACCAGATTGGGTTCAGCTTCTCGTGTGCCATCAGCACGTGGCGCAGAGGGGCCTGGGTTGAAGTCTAATCCCAATGACTTCTTGTTTTCCTTGGCAGAGTTCTGTGCAAACTGATAGTTGTGCTTGAAGAGATTGTCTTCGCGACACCATAACAATGACGATGGGTCTGCATCCGCAGGCTGTGGTCCACGGACCATGCAGGGATAGAAGCCTTGTTCAATGGCTTCATCTCTGGACCTGGGTTGAAGATTTCTGTATAGGATGTCTCCCCATGGTCGCTTGATGGCATTCTTCTCAGCATATTCCTGGGTCACAAACTTGTACTTGAACCATTGCTCTGCCCAGTATCTTCGAATCCATTGGATTCGTGTCTTGTGCTGATTGTAATCCTATTCTGGATCTGTCTTGTACAGCTCTGAGAGGTCATCAGGCAGATCTCTTGATGTTCCCCCTCGACGATGTCTGCCACCCTTCCTTGCTGATTTCTCTGTAGCCATGAACTTCAAAATGAATGGCTTCAACACGTTCAAAGGTTTCAAAGGCTTCCGCTTGCTGGTCAAACAGGAACTGGCTTCGGGAGAATTTATATGATGCTGTAAGAATTCTGCAAATGAATGCAGACTATGAGAACCAAGGGATTCTCCCACAGACATGTACCTGTGACAGCATTAAGGTGCGAGGAAAGGGGAAGAGGTCATATTTTTGAAGATAAATCAGTTTAGAAGACATTGACCTCATAGTGCGAAGACATTCACTCATAGATAGAGAGTTGGTTCCAGATTTGTACGAATCCACGAATAAGTACAAGTGAGGAATCTAACTACTTTGTGAAGCATAAGTGAACATACTAGGCATATTATGAGATGCAGTATGAAATAGATCCAACTTGTGTGAACAGAAACTGCTTGTGGTAGAAAGTGATGAATCTATAGGATCAAAGGGGCCGTAAAAAGGACGTTTTATTTACCACACGAAGAACTGCTAGACGGAGTGGGAGAGGAGGCCGAGCAGTTCGATCGTTCGTGCCCTAACTTGGCGACGGAGGACACCTACGGCGACGGCGGAGAAGACGATGTCCGCGGCCGGCGTTTAGACGGTGTCGGTGAGGTCACGACAGCTAAGCGCTTCGTCACCGGCGTTGTCGAGGGCTAGCGGTGGCGCTAGGGTTTGTGCGAGAGTGGAAGAAAGGATAATGACTATGGTGAGGCATGTATTTATAGAGACAGGGACGGCACAGTGTTATTACACAGGTGCCCCTGGCGATTCACATTTGAAGGGCACGTGGCTATCATGCAACATATCAGAGGTTGTTCCACGTTCCCATGCACGCCTGGATTGTCGGGTGGTCGTTCCCACTTCTCCGGGTTTCAGGTGAAAGGATTTAGCATTGAAAACAGACTTAATATTTGTCTCTGTATCTTCTGCTGACAAGGACGTAGAGAAGATATTCGACAGTTTCAATAGAATGCATATGATTTGGAGAGATAGAGTTTGAGATAGAAAGCATAGAGAGGTTAGGGTCCGATCACATTCACTTAGTTCAAAAGATTCAACAAGAAGACATAGCTATAAGTGAATGCTGTAGAGGACAGAACACTAGTATATATATATGAGAAAGACAATCAAATCAACATAGTGAAGATATGAAGGAAATATGCCCTAGAGGCAATAATAAAGTTATTATTTATTTCCTTATATCATGATAAATGTTTATTATTCATGCTAGAATTGTATTAATCGGAAACATAATACATGTGTGAATACATAGACAAACAAAGTGTCACTAGTATGCCTCTACTTGACTAGCTCATTAATCAAAGATGGTTATGTTTCCTAACCATGAACGAAGAGTTGTTATTTGATTAATGGGATCACATCATTAGGTGAATGATCTGATTGACATGATCCATTTCCATTAGCTTAACACCCGATCGTTTAGTATGTTGCTATTGCTTTCTTCATGACTTATACATGTTCCTATGACTATAAGATTATGCAACTCCCGTTTGCCGGAGGAACACTTTGTGTGCAACCAAACGTCACAACGTAAATGGGTGATTATAAAGGTGCTCTACAGGTGTCTCCAAAGGTAGATGTTGGGTTGGCGTATTTCGAGATTAGGATTTGTCACTCTGATTGTCAGAGAGGTATCTCTGGGCCCTCTCGGTAATGCACATCACATAAGCCTTGCAAGCATTACAACTAATAAGTTAGTTGTGAGATGATGCATTACGGAATGAGTAAAGAGACTTGCCGGTAACGAGATTGAACTAGGTATTGGATACCGACGAGCGAATCTCGGGCAAGTAACATACCGATGACAAAGGGAACCGTATGTTGTTATGCGGTCTGACCGATAAAGATCTTCGTAGAATATGTAGGAGCCAATATGGGCATCCAGGTCCCGCTATTGGTTATTGACCGGAGATTTGTCTTAGTCATGTCTACATTGTTCTCGAACCATAGGGTCCGCACGCTTAATGTTACGATGACAGTTATTATGAGTTTATGCATTTTGATGTACCGAAGTTAGTTCGGAGTCCTGGATGTGATCACGGACATGACGAGGAGTCTCGAAATGGTCGAGACATAAAGATTGATATATTGGACGACTATATTCGGACACCGGAAGGGTTCCGGGGAAGTTTCGGATAAAACCGGAGCACCGGGGGGGTTACCGGAACCCCCCGGGGGGTTAATGGGCCTTATGGGCCTAATATGGAGAAGAGGAAGGGGCTGCCAGGGCAGGCCGCGCGCCCCCTCTCCCCCTAGTCCGAATTGGACAAGGAGGGAGGGGCGGCGCCCCCCCTTTCCTTCTCTCCCTCCACCTCTCCTAGTTGGACAAGGAACGGGAGGGGAGTCCTACTCCCGGTAGGAGTAGGACTCCTCCTGCGCGCCTCCTCTAGGCCGGCTGCACCCCCCCCCCCTTGGATCCTTTATATACGGAGGCAGGGGGCACCCTAGGACACACAAGTTGATCTTCGTGATCGTTCCTTAGCCGTGTGCGGTGCCCCCTTCCACCATATTCCACCTCGGTCATATCG
Organism: Triticum dicoccoides; assembly: GCF_002162155.2. Taxonomy (NCBI): domain Eukaryota; kingdom Viridiplantae; phylum Streptophyta; class Magnoliopsida; order Poales; family Poaceae; genus Triticum; species Triticum dicoccoides. Next base: position 688,304,351 of record NC_041382.1, read on the forward strand.
TAGTAGTGCTTAGGCGAAGCCCTGCGTCGGTAGAACATCATCATCGTCACCACGCCGTTGTGCTGACGAAACTCATCCCCGAAGCTTGGCTGGATCGGAGCCCGGGGAGCGTCATCGAGCTGTACGTGTGCCAAGAACTCGGAGGTGCCGGAGTAACGGTGCTTGGATCGGTCGGATCGGAAGACGTACGACTACTTCCTCTATGTTGCATCAACGCTTCCGTTGCGGTCTACAAGGGTTCGTAGACAACACTCTCCCCTCTCGTTGCTATGCATCATTATGATCTTGCGTGTGCGTAGGAATTTTTTTGAAATTACTATGAAACCCAACAGTGGCATCCGAGCCTAGGTTTTATATGTTGATGTTATATGCACGAGTAGAACACAAGTGAGTTGTGGGCAATATAAGTCATACTGCTTACCAGCATGTCATACTTTGGTTCGGCGGTATTGTTGGACGAAGCGGCCCGGACCGACATTACGCGTACGCTTACGCGAGACCGGTTCTCCCGACGTGCTTTGCACATAGGTGGCTTGCGGGTGACAGTTTCTCCAACTTTAGTTGAATCGAGTGTGGCTACGCCCAGTCCTTGCGAAGGTTAAAACAACACCAACTTGACAAACTATCGTTGTGGTTTTGATGCGTAGGTAAGATTGGTTCTTGCTTAAGCCTGTAGCAGCCACGTAAAAACTTGCAACAGCAAAGTAGAGGACGTCTAACTTGTTTTTGCAGGGCATGTTGTGATGTGATATGGTCAAGACACGATGCTAAATTTTATTGTATGAGATGATCATGTTTTGTAACCTAGTTATCGGCAACTGGCAGGAGCCATATGGTTGTTGCTTTATTGTATGCAATGCAATCGCGTTGTAATGCTTTACTTTATCACTAAACGGTAGCGATAGTCGTGGAAGCACAAGCTCGGCGAGACGACAATGATGCTACGATGGAGATCAAGGTGTCGCGCCGGTGACGTTGGTGATCACGACGGTGCTTCGGAGATGGAGATCACAAGCACAAGATGATGATGGCCATATCATATCACTTATATTGATTGCATGTGATATTTATCTTTTATGCATCTTATCTTGCTTTGATTGACGGTAGCATTATAAGATGATCTCTCACTAAATTATCAAGTAGTGGTCTCCCTGAGTATGCACCGTTGCGAAAGTTCTTCGTGCTGAGACACCACGTGATGATCGGGTGTGATAGGCTCTACGTTCAAATACAACGGGTGCAAAACAGTTGCACACGCGGAATACTCAGGTTAAACTTGACGAGCCAAGCATATACAGATATGGCCTCAGAACACGGAGACCGAAAGGTCAAGCGTGAATCATATAGTAGATATGATCAACATAAAGATGTTCACCAATGAAACTACTCCATCTCACATGATGATCGGACATGGTTTAGTTGATTTAGATCACGTAATCACTTAGAGGATTAGAGGGATGTCTATCTAAGTGGGAGTTCTTTAAGTAATTTAACTGAACTTAAATTTATCATGAAACTTAGTACCTGATTAGTATCTTGCTTGTTTATGTTTGAGTGTAGATAGATGGCTCGTGTTGTTGTTCCGTTGAATTTTAATGCGTTCCTTGAGAACGCAAAGTTGAAAAATGATGGTAGCAATTACACGGACTGGGTCCGTAACTTGAGGATTATCCTCATTGCTGCATAGAAGAATTACGTCCTAGAAGCACCACTGGGTGCCAGGCCTGCTGCAGGAGCAACGCCGGATGTTATGAACGTCTGGCAGAGCAAAGGTGATGACTACTCAATAGTTCAGTGTGCCATGCTTTACGGCTTAGAATCGGGACTTCAACGACGTTTTGACCGTCATGGAGCATATGAGATGTTCCAGGAGTTGAAGTTAATATTTCAAGCAAATGCCCGGATTGAGAGATACGAAGTCTCCAATAAGTTCTATAGCTGCAAGATGGAGGAGAACAGTTCTGTCAGTGAGCATATACTCAAAATGTCTGGGTATAATAATCACTTGATTCAGTTGGGAGTTAATCTTCCAGATGACTGCATCATTGACAGAATTCTCCAATCACTGCCACCAAGCTACAAGAGCTTCGTGATGAACTATAATATGCAAGGGATGAATAAGACTATTCCCGAGCTCTTCGCGATGCTGAAAGCTGCGGAGGTAGAAATCAAGAAGGAGCATCAAGTGTTGATGGTCAACAAGACCACTAGTTTCAAGAAAAAGGGCAAAGGGAAGAAGAAGGGGAACTTCAAAAAGAACAGCAAGCAAGTTGCTACTCAAGAGAAGAAACCCAAACCTGGACCTAAGCCTGAAACTGAGTGCTTCTATTGCAAGCAGACTGGTCACTGGAAGCGGAACTGCCCCAAGTATTTGGCGGATAAGAAGGATGGCAAGGTGAACAAAGGTATATGTGATATACATGTTATTGATGTGTACCTTACTAATGCTCGCAGTAGCACCTGGGTATTTGATACTGGTTCTGTTGCTAATATTTGCAACTCGAAACAGGGACTACGGATTAAGCGAAGATTGGCTAAGGACGAGGTGACGATGCGCGTGGGAAACAGTTCCAAAGTCGATGTGATCGCAGTCGGCACGCTACCTCTACATCTACCTTCTGGATTAATATTAGACCTGAATAATTGTTATTTGGTGCCAGCGTTAAGCATGAACATTATATATGGATCTTGTTTAATGCGAGACGGTTATTCATTTAAATCAGAGAATAATGGTTGTTCTATTTATATGACTAATATCTTTTATGGTCATGTACCCTTGAAGAGTGGTCTATTCTTGTTAAAACTCGATAGTAGTAATACACATATTCATAATGTTGTAACCAAAAGATGCAGAGCTGATAATGATAGTGCAACTTATTTGTGGCACTGCCGTTTAGGTCATATCGGTGTAAAGCGCATGAAGAAACTCCATACTGATGGACTTTTGGAATCACTTGATTATGAATCACTTGGTACTTGCGAACCGTGCCTCATGGGCAAGATGACTAAAACGCCGTTCTCCGGTACTATGGAGAGAGCAACAGATTTGTTGGAAATCATACATACAGATGTATGTGGTCCGATGAATATTGAGGCTCGTGGCAGATATCGTTATTTTCTCACCTTCACAGATGATTTAAGCAGATATGGGTATATCTACTTAATGAAACATAAGTCTGGAACGTTTGAAAAGTTCAAGGAATTTCAGAGTGAAGTTGAAAATCATCGTAACAAGAAAATAAAGTTTCTGTGATCTGATCGTGGAGGAGAATATTTGAGTTACGAGTTTGGTGTACATTTGAAAAATTGTGGAATAGTTTCGCGACTCACGCCACCCGGAACACCACAGCGTAATGGTGTGTCCGAACGTCGTAATCGTACTTTACCGGATATGGTGCGATCTATGATGTCTCTTACTGATTTACCACTATCATTTTGGGGATACACTCTAGAGACGGCCGCATTCACGTTAAATAGGGCACCATCAAAATCCGTTGAGATGACGCCTTATGAACTGTGGTTTGGCAAGAAACCAAAGTTGTCGTTTCTGAAAGTTTGGGGCTGCGATGCTTATGTGAAAAAGCTTAAACCTGATAAGCTCGAACCCAAATTGGAGAAATGTGTCTTCATAGGATATCCAAAGGAGACTATTGGATACACCTTCTATCACAGATCCGAAGGCAAGACTTTTGTTGCTAAATTCGGAAACTTTCTGGAGAAGGAGTTTCTCTCGAAAGAAGTGAGTGGGAGGAAAGTAGAACTTGACGAGGTAACTATACCTGCTCCCTTATTGGAAAGTAGTGCATCACAGAAAAATGTTTCTGTGACACCTACACCAGTTAGTGAGGAAGATAATGATGATGATCATGAAACTTCAGAACAAGATACTACTGAACCTTGTAGATCAACCAGAGTAAGATCCGCACCAGAGTGGTACGGTAATCCCGTTCTGGAAGTCATGCTACTAGATCATGATGAACCTACGAACTATGAAGAAGCGATGGTGAGCCCAGATTTCGCAAAGTGCCTTGAAGCCATGAAATCTGAGATGGGATCCATGTATGAGAACAAGGTATGGACTTTGGTTGACTTGCCCGATGATCGGCAAGCAATTGAGAATAAATGGATCTTCAAGAAGAAGACTGACGCTGACGGTAATATTACTGTCTACAAAGCTCGACTTGTCGCAAAAGGTTTTCGGCAAGTTCAAGGGATTGACTACGATGAGACCTTCTCACCCGTAGCGATGCTTAAGTCTGTCCGAATCATGTTAGCAATTGCCGCATTTTATGATTATGAAATTTGGCAGATGGATGTCAAAACTGCATTCCTGAATGGATTTCTGGAAGAAGAGTTGTATATGATGCAACCAGAAGGTTTTGTCGATCCAAAGGGAGCTAACAAAGTGTGCACCAGCGATCCATTTATGGACTGGTGCAAGCCTCTCGGAGTTGGAATAAACGCTTTGATAGTGTGATCAAAGCATTTGGTTTTATACAGACTTTTGGAGAATCCTGTATTTACAAGAAAGTGAGTGGGAGCTATGTAGCATTTCTAATATTATATGTAGATGACATATTACTAATTGGAAATGATATAGAATTTCTGGATAGCATAAAGGGATACTTGAATAAGAGTTTTTCAATGAAAGACCTCGGTGAAGCGGCTTACATATTAGGCATTAGATCTATAGAGATAGATCAAAACGCTTAATTGGACTTTCACAAACCACATACCTTGACAAAGTTTTGAAGAAGTTCAAAATGGATTAAGCAAAGAAAGGGTTCTTGCCTGTGTTACAAGGTGTGAAGTTGAGTAAGACTCAATGCCCGACCACTGCCGAAGATAGAGAGAATATGAAAGATGTTCCCTATGCATCAGCCATAGGATCTATCATGTATGCAATGCTGTGTACCAGACCTGATGTGTGCCTTGCTATAAGTCTAGCAGGGAGGTACAAAAGTAATCCAGGAGTGGATCACTGGACAGCGGTCAAGAACATCCTGAAATACCTGAAAAGGACTAAGGATATGTTTCTCATATATGGAGGTGACAAAGAGCTCATCGTAAAAGGTTACGTTGATGCAAGCTTTGACACTGATCCGGACGATTCTAAATCGCAAACCGGATATGTGTTTACATTAAACGGTGGAGCTGTCAGTTGGTGCAGTTCTAAACAAAGCGTTGTAGCGGGATCTACATGTGAAGCGGAGTACATAGCTGCTTCGGAAGCAACAAATGAAGGAGTCTGGATGAAGGAGTTCATATCCGATCTAGGTGTCATACCTAGTGCATCGGGTCCAATGAAAATCTTTTGTGACAATACTGGTGCAATTGCCTTGCCAAAGGAATCCAGATTTCACAAGAGAACCAAGCACATCAAGAGACGCTTCAATTCCATCCAGGATCTAGTCCAGCTGGGAGACATAGAGATTTGCAAGATACATACGGATCTGAATGTTGCAGACCCGTTGACTAAGCCTCTTCCACGAGCAAAACATGATCAGCACCAAGGCTCCATGGGTGTTAGAATCATTACTGTGTAATCTAGATTATTGACTCTAGTGCAAGTGGGAGACTGAAGGAAATATGCCCTAGAGGCAATAATAAAGTTATTATTTATTTCCTTATATCATGATAAATGTTTATTATTCATGCTAGAATTGTATTAACCGGAAACATAATACATGTGTGAATACATAGACAAACAAAGTGTCACTAGTATGCCTCTACTTGACTAGCTCATTAATCAAAGATGGTTATGTTTCCTAACCATGAACAAAGAGTTGTTATTTGATTAATGGGATCACATCATTAGGTGAATGATCTGATTGACATGACCCATTTCCATTAGCTTAGCACCCGATCGTTTAGTATGTTGCTATTGCGTTCTTCATGACTTATACATGTTCCTATGACTATAAGATTATGCAACTCCCGTTTGCCGGAGGAACACTTTGTGTGCAACCAAACGTCACAATGTAAATGGGTGATTATAAAGGTGCTCTACAGGTGTCTCCAAAGGTAGATGTTGGGTTGGCGTATTTCGAGATTAGGATTTGTCACTCCGATTGTCGGAGAGGTATCTTTGGGCCCTCTCGGTAATGCACATCACATAAGCCTTGCAAGCATTACAACTAATAAGTTAGTTGTGAGATGATGCATTACGGAACGAGTAAAGAGACTTGCCGGTAACGAGATTGAACTAGGTATTGGATACCGACGATCGAATCTCGGGCAAGTAACATACCGATGACAAAGGGAACAACGTATGTTGTTATGCGGTCTGACCGATAAAGATCTTCGTCGAATATGTAGGAGCCAATATGGGCATCCAAGTCCCGCTATTGGTTATTGACCGGAGATTTGTCTCAGTCATGTCTACATTGTTCTCGAACCGTAGGGTCCGCACGCTTAACGTTACGATGACAGTTATTATGAGTTTATGCATTTTGATGTACCGAAGTTAGTTTGGAGTCCCGGATGTGATCACGGACATGACGAGGAGTCTCTAAATGGTCGAGACATAAAGATTGATATATTGGACGACTATATTCAGACACCGGAAGGGTTCCGAGGAAGTTTCGGATAAAACCGGAGCACCGGGGGGTTACCGGAACCCCCCGGGGGATTAATGGGCCTTATGGGCCTAATGTGGAGAAGAGGAAGGGGCTGCCAGGGCAGGCCGTGCGCCCCCTCTCCCCCTAGTCCGAATTGGACAAGGAGGGAGGGGCGGCGCCCCCCCTTTCCTTCTCTCCCTCCACCTCTCCTAGTTGGACAAGGAACCGGAGGGGAGTCCTACTCTCGGTAGGAGTAGGACTCCTCCTGCGCGCCTCCTCTAGGCCGGCCGCACCCCCCCTTGGATCCTTTATATACGGAGGCAGGGGGCACCCTAGGACACACAAGTTGATCTTCGTGATCGTTCCTTAGCCGTGTGCGGTGCCCGCTTCCACCATATTCCACCTCGGTCATATCGTAGTAGTGCTTAGACGAAGCCCTGCGTCGGTAGAACATCATCATCGTCACCACGCCGTTGTGCTGACGAAACTCATCCCCGAAGCTTTGCTGGATCAGAGCCCGGGGAGCATCATCGAGCTGTATGTGTGCCAAGAACTCGGAGGTGCTGGAGTGACGGTGCTTGGATCGGTCGGATCGGAAGACGTACGACTACTTCCTCTACGTTGCGTCAACGCTTCCGTTGCGGTCTACAAGGGTACGTAGACAACACTCTCCCCTCTCGTTGCTATGCATCATCATGATCTTGCGTGTGCGTAGGAATTTTTTTGAAATTACTACGAAACCCAACAAGATAATCATGAAGACAAGTTGAGATTGAAGCCAAACCAAATGTGAAGACATACCAAACGTAACGCCATGAGTGAAACACTTCAAACAGAAAAATTTGGTGGTGGTGTTACCCACCGTATAGGAGGTATTAGACCCAGACACGGCGCACAATTATCGTGGCGCTCCGAAGTCAAATTCCACATTAATGTATTCACACTTAGAATGTAAGTCTTCATTGATTGAAGATATACTTTACTTCGTGTGTTGCACATCTAAGTCATCATTATGCATAAGTGTTAGGATGTGTGCCTGATCATAGGACATTTGAGGATTCCAAGATATTTAGCTCACATCGTAACTTGCAAAACCTTTTCTCATCCAAGGGATTGGTGAAGATATCTGCCAATTGCTCTTCAGTGTTGACGTGTATGATATCAATATCTTCCTTCACAACATGATCTCTAAGAAAGTGATGACGAATTTCAATGTGCTTTGTCTTCGAGTGCTGAACTGGATTGTTGGCAATCTTGATGGCGCTTTCGTTGTCGCAGTAGAGTGGCACTTGCTTCAGATGAATGCCATAGTCTTTGAGTGTTTGCTTCATCCATAGAAGCTGAGCGCAGCAAGATCTAGCAGCAATGTATTCAGATTCAGCAGTGGAGAGAGATACATAGTTCTGCTTCTTTGAAGACCAATATACAAGTGATCGTCCCAGAAAATGACATGTGCCTGATGTAGACTTGCGATCCACCTTGTCACCAGCATAATCAGCATCCGAGAATCCAACCAGATCAAACTCTGAGCCCTTTGGATACCATAATCCTAATGTTGGGGTGTAAGCCAAATATCGAAGAATTCGCTTCACAGCTAAGTGATATGATTCCTTTGGTGCCACTTGGAATCGAGCACACATGCAAACACTAAGCATAATATTGAAGGAAATATGCCCTAGAGGCAATAATGAAGTTATTATTTATTTCCTTATTTCATGATAAATGTTTATTATTCATGCTAGAATTGTATTAACCGGAAACATAATACATGTGTGAATACATAGACAAACAAACCGTCACTAGTATGCCTCTACTTGACTAGCTCGTTAATCAAAGATGGTTATGTTTCCTAACCATAGACATGCGTTGTCATTTGATTAACGAGATCACATTATTAGGAGAATAATGCGATTGACATGACCCATTCCATTAGCTTAGCACCCGATCGTTTAGTATGTTGCTATTGCTTTCTTCATGACTTATACATGTTCCTATGACTATGAGATTATGCAACTCCCGTTTGCCGGAGGAACACTTTGTGTGCTACCAAACGTCACAACGTAACTGGGTGATTATAAAGGAGCTCTACAGGTGTCTCCAAAGGTAAATGTTGGGTTGGCGTATTTCGAGATTAGGATTTGTCACTCTGATTGTCGGAGAGGTATCTCTGGGCCCTCTCGATAATGCACATCACATAAGCCTTGCAAGCATTGCAACTAATGAGTTAGTTGCGAGATGATGTATTACGAAACGAGTAAAGAGACTTGCCAGTAACGAGATTGAACTAGGTATTGAGATACCGACGATCGAATCTCAGGCAAGTAACATACCGATGACAAAGGGAACAACGTATGTTGTTATGCGGTCTGACCGATAAAGATCTTCGTAGAATATGTGGGAGCCAATATGAGCATCCAGGTTCCGCTATTGGTTATTGACCGGAGACATGTCTCGGTCATGTCTACATTGTTCTCGAACCCGTAGGGTCCGCACGCTTAAGGTTTCGATGAAAGTTATATTATGAGTTTATGAGTTTTGATGTACCGAAGTTAGTTCGGAGTCCCGGATGTGATCACGGACATAACGAGGAGTCTCGAAATGGTCGAGACATAAAGATTGATATATTAGACGGCTATATTCGGACACCGGAAGTGTTCCGGGTGATTTTGGAGAAAACCGAAGAGCCGGAGGGTTACCGGAACCCTACCGGGAGAAGTAATGGGCCATATGGGCCTTAGTGGAGAGAGAGAGAGGGGCAACCAGGGTGGGCCGCGCGCCTCCTCCCCCTGGCCCGAATTGGACTAGGAGAGGGGGGGCGGCGCCCCCCTTTCCTTCTCCCTCCCCACTTCCTTCCCCCTCCTAGTAGGAGTCCTACTCCTACTAGGAGGAGGACTCCTCCTTGGTGCGCCATAGGGCCGGCCGGCCTCCTCCCCTTGCTCCTTTATATACGGGGGTAGGGGGCACCCCTAGACACACAAGTTGATCCACGTGATCATATTCTTAGCCGTGTGCGGTGCCCCTTCCACCGTAATCCTCGATAATATTGTAGCGGTGCTTAGGCGAAGCCCTGCGACGGTAGTACATCAAGATCGTCACCACGCCGTCGTGCTGACGGAACTCTACCCCGACACTTTGTTGGATCGGAGTCCGGGGATCGTCATCGAGCTGAACGTGTGCTAAAACTCGGAGGTGCCGTAGTTTCGGTGCTTGATCGGTTGGGGCGTGAAGACGTATGACTACATCAACCGCGTTGTGCTAACGCTTCCGCTGTTGGTCTACAAGGGTACATAGATCACACTCTCCCCTCTCTTTGCTATGCATCACCATGATCTTGCGTGTGCGTAGGAAAATTTTGAAATTACTACGTTCCCCAACAGTGGTATCAGAGCCTAGGTTTTATGTGTTGATGTTATATGCACGAGTAGAACACAAGTGAGTTGTGGGCGATATAAGTCATACTGCTTACCAGCATGTCATACTTTGGTTCGGCGGTATTGTTGGACGAAGCGGCTTGGACCGACATTACATGTATGCTTACGCGAGACAGGTTCTCCCGACGTGCTTTGCACAAAGGTGGCTAGCGGGTGACAGTTTCTCCAACTTTAGTTAAACCGAGTGTGGCTACGCCCGGTCCTTGCGAAGGTTAAAACAGCACCAACTTGACAAACTATCATTGTGGTTTTGATGCGTAGGTAAGATTGGTTCTTGCTTAAGCCCGTAGCAGCCATGTAAAACTTGCAACAACAAAGTAGAGGACGTCTAACTTGTTTTTGCAGGGCATGTTGTGATGTGATATGGTCAAGACATGATGCTAAATTTTATTGTATGAGATGATCATGTTTTGTAACCAAGTTATCGGCAACTGGCAGGAGCCATATGATTGTCGCTTTATTGTATGCAATGCAATTGCGCTGTAATGCTTTACTTTATCACTAAGCGGTAGCGATAGTCGTGGAAGCATAAGATTGGCGAGACGACAACGATGCTACGATGGTGATCAAGGTGTCGCGCCGGTGACGATGGTGATCACGACGGTGCTTCGAAGATGGAGATCACAAGCACAAGATGATGATGGCCATATCATATCACTTATATTGATTGCATGTGATGTTTATCTTTTATGCATCTTATCTTGCTTTGATTGACGGTGGCATTTTAAGATGATCTCTCACTAATTATCAAGAAGTGTTCTCCCTGAGTATGCACCGTTGCGAAAGTTCTTCGTGCTGAGACACCACGTGATGATCGGGTGTGATAGGCTCTATGCTCAAATACAATGGGTGCAAAACAGTTGCACACGCGGAATACTCAGGTTATACTTGACGAGCCAAGCATATACAGATATGGCCTTGGAACACGGAGACCGAAAGGTCGAGCGTGAATCATATAGTAGATATGATCAACATACTGATGTTCACCAATGAAACTACTCCATCTCACGTGATGATCGGACATGGTTTAGTTGATTTGGATCACGTGATCACTTAGAGGATTAGAGGGATGTCTATCTAAGTGGGAGTTCTTAAGTAATATGATCAATTGAACTTTAATTTATCATGAACTTAGTCCTGGTAGTATTAGCATATCTATGTTGTAGATCAATAGCTCGCGTTGTTGCTTCCCTTTATTTTTGATATATTCCTAGAGAAAATTGTGTTGAAAGATGTTAGTAGCAATGATGCGAATTGGATCCGTGATCTGAGGTTTATCCTCATTGCTACACAGAAGAATTATGTCCTTGATGCACCGCTAGGTGACAGACCTATTGCAGGAGCAGATGCAGACATTATGAACGTTTGGCTAGCTCAATATGATGACTACTTGATAGTTTAGTGCACCATGCTTAACGGCTTAGAATCGGGACTTCAAAGACGTTTTTAACGTCATGGAACATATGAGATGTTCCAGGAGTTGAAGTTAATATTTCAAGCAAATACCCGAGTTGAGAGATATGAAGTTTCCAACAAGTTCTATAGCTAAAAGATGGAGGAGAATCGCTCAACTAGTGAGCATGTGCTCAGATTGTCTGGGTACTACAATCGCTTGAATCAAGTGGGAGTTAATCTTCCAGATAAAATAGTGATTAACAGAATTCTCTAGTCACCATCAGCAAGTTAGTAGAACTTCCTGATGAACTATAATATGCAAGGGATAACGAAAACAATTCCCAAGCTCTTCGTGATGCTGAAATCGATGAAGGCAGAAATCAAGAAAGAGCATCAAGTGTTGATGGTTGACAAGACCACTAGTTTCAAGAAAAGGGCAAATGGAAGAAGGGGAACTTCAAGAAGAACGGCAAGCAAGTTGCTACTCAAGTAAAGAAGCCCAAATCTGATCCTAAGCCTGAGACTAAGTGCTTCTACTGCAAAGGGACTGGTCACTGGAAGCATAACTGCCCCAAGTATTTGGCGGATAAGAAGGATGGCAAAATAAACAAAGGTATATTTGATATACAGATTACTGATGTGTACTTTACTAGTGTTCGTAGCAACCCCTCGGTATTTGATATTGGTTCAGTTGCTAAGAGTAGTAACTCGAAACGGGTGTTGCAGAATAAACAGAGACTAGTTAAGGGTGAAGTGACGATGTGTGTTGGAAGTGGTTCCAAGATTGATATGATCATCATCGCACACTCCCTATAATTTCAGGATAAGTGTTGAACCTAAATAAGTGTTATTTGGTGTTTGCGTTGAGCATGAATATGATTTGATCATGTTTATTGTAATACGGTTATTCATTTAAGTAAGAGAATAAATTGTTGTTCTGTTTACATGAATAAAACCTTATATGGTTACACACCCAATGAAAATAGTTTGTTAGATCTCAATCGTAGTGATACACATAATCATAATATTGAAACCAAAAGATGCAAAGTTAATAATGATAGTGCAACTTATTTGTGGCACTGCCGTTTAGGTCATATTGGTGTAAAGCGCATGAAGAAACTCCATGCTGATGGGCTTTTGAAATCACTTGATTACGAATCAGTTGATGCTTGCGAACCATGCCTCATGGGCAAGATGACTAAGACTCCGTTCTTCGGAACAATGGAGCGAGCAACAGATTTGTTGGAAATCATACATACTGATGTATGTGGTCCGATGAATATTGAGGCTCGCGATAGGTATCATTATTTTCTGATCTTCACAGATGATTTGAGCAGATATGGGAATATCTACTTGATGAAACATAAGTCTGAAACATTTGAAAAGTTCAAAGAATTTCAGAGTGAAGTGGAAAATCATCGTCACAAGAAAATAAAGTTTCTACGATCTAATCGCAGAGACGAATATTTGAGTTACGAGTTTGGTCTTCAATTAAAACAATGTGGAATAGTTTCACAAACTCATGCCACCTGGAACACCACAGCATAATGGTGTGTCCGAACGTCATAACCGTACTTTATTGGATATAGTGCAATATATGATGTTTCTTACCGATGTACCACTATCGTTTTGGGGTTATGCATTAGAGACAGCTGCATTCACGTTAAATAGGGCACCATCTAAATCCGTTGAGACGACACTATATGAACTATGGTTTAACAAGAAACCAAAGTTGTCGTTTCTTAAAATTTGGGGTTGTGATGCTTATGTGAAAAAGTTTCATCCTGATAAGCTCAAACCCAAATCGGAGAAAATGTGTCTTCATGGGATAGGAGACAGTTGGGTACACCTTCTATCACAGATCCGAAGACAAGTTATTCGTTTCTTAGAATGGATTCTTTCTAGAGAAGGAGTTTCTCTCGAAAGAAGTGAGTGGGAGGAAAGTAGAACTTGATGAGGTAACTGTACCTGCTCCCTTATTAGAAAGTAGTTCATCACAGAAAACGGTTTCTGTGACACCTACACCAATTAGTGAGGAAGTTAATGATGATGATCATGAAACTTTAGATCAAGTTATTACTGAACCTCGTAGATCAACCAGAGTAAGATCCGCACCAGAGTGGTACGGTAATCCTGTTCTGGAAATCATGCTACTAGATCATGATGAACCTACGAACCATGAAGAAGCGATGGTGAGCCCAGATTCCGCAAAATGGCTTGAAGCCATGAAATCTGAGATGGGATCCATGTATGAAAACAAAGTATGGACTTTGGTTGACTTGCCCGTAGATCGGCAAGCAATTGAAAATAAATGGATCTTCAAGAGGAAGACGAATGCTGATAGTAGTGTTACTATCTACAAAGCTAGAATTGTCGCAAAAAGGTTTTCGACAAGTTCAAGATATTGACTACGATGAGAGTTTCTCACTCGTATCTGTGCTTAAGTCTGTCCAAATCATGTTAGCAATTGCCGCATTTTATGAAATCTGGCAAATGGATAAACAAAGCTGCATTCCTTAATGGATTTCTTAAAGAAGAGTTGTATATGATGCAAGCAGAAGGTTTTGTCAATCCTAAAGTGTTAACAAAATGTGCAAGCTCCAGCGATCCATCTATGGACTGATGCAAGCATCTTGGAGTTGGAATGTGCGCTTTGATGAGATGATCAAAGCATATAGTTTTATACAGACTTGTGGTGAAGCCTGTATTTACAAGAAAGTGAGTGGGAGCACTACAGCATTTCTGATAAGTATATGTGAATCACATATTGTTGATCGGAAATAATGTAGAATTATTCTGCAAAGCATAAAGGAGTGTTTTGAAAGAAGTTTTTCAAAGAAAGACCTCGGTGAAGCTGCTTACATATTGAGCATCAAGATATATAGAGATAGATCAAGACGCTTGATAAGTTTTTTCAATGAGTACATACCTTGACAAGATTTTGAAGTAGTTCAAAATGGAACAATCAAAGAAAGAGTTCTTGCCTGCGTTACAAGGTGTAAAATTGAGTAAGACTCAAATCCTGACCACGGCAGAAGATAGAAAGAGAATGAAAGTCATTCCCTATGCCTTGGCCATAGGTTCTATAAAGTATGCCATGCTGTGTACCAGATCTATTGTATACCCTACACTGTTTTTGGCAAGGGAGTACAATAGTGATCTAAGAATAGATCACTGGACAACGGTCAAAATTATCCTTAGTGGAATAAGGATATGTTTCTTGATTATGGACATGACAAAAGGTTCGTCGTAAAGGGTTACGTCGATGTAAATTTCGACACTGATCTAGATGACTCTAAGTCTCAATCTGGATACATATTGAAAGTGGGAGCAATTAGTTATAGTAGCTCCGTGCAGAGCATTGTAGACATAGAAATTTGCAAAATACATACGGATCTGAATTTTGGCAGACTCATTGACTAAGCTTCTCTCACAAGAAAAACATGATCACACCTTAGTGATCTTTGGGTGTTAATCACATATAGATGTGAACTAGATTACTGACTCTAGCAAACCCTTTGAAGTGTTGGTCACATGACGATGTGAACTATGGGTGTTAATTACATGGTGATGTGAACTATTGATGTTAAATCACATGGCGATGTGATCTAGATTATTGACTCTGGTGCAAGTGGGAGACTGAAGGAAATATGCCCTAGAGGCAATAATAAAGTTATTATTTATTTCCTTATTTCATGATAAATGTTTATTATTCATGCTAGAATTGTATTAACCGGAAACATAATACATGTGTGAATACATAGACAAACAAATCGTCACTAGTATGCCTCTACTTGACTAGCTCATTAATCAAAGATGGTTATGTTTCCTAACCATAGACATGCGTTGTCATTTGATTAACGAGATCACATTATTAGGAGAATAATGCGATTGACATGACCCATTCCATTAGCTTAGCACCCGATCGTTTAGTATGTTGCTATTGCTTTCTTCATGACTTATACATGTTCCTATGACTATGAGATTATGCAACTCCCATTTGCCGGAGGAACACTTTGTGTGCTACCAAACGTCACAACGTAACTAGGTGATTATAAAGGAGCTCTACAGGTGTCTCCAAAGGTAAATGTTGGGTTGGCGTATTTCGAGATTAGGATTTGTCACTCCGATTGTCGGATAGGTATCTCTGGGCCCTCTCGGTAATGCACATCACATAAGCCTTGCAAGCATTGCAACTAATGAGTTAGTTGCGAGATGATGTATTACAAAACGAGTAAAGAGACTTGCTAGTGACGAGATTGAACTAGGTATTGAGATACCGACGATCAAATCTCGGGCAAGTAACATACCGATGACAAAGGGAACAACGTATGTTGTTATGCGGTCTGACCGATAAAGATCTTCGTAGAATATGTGGGAGCCAATATGAGCATCCAGGTTCCGCTATTAGTTATTGACCGGAGACATGTCTGGGTCATGTCTACATTGTTCTCGAACCCGTAGGGTCCGCACGCTTAAGGTTTCGATGATAGTTATATTATGAGTTTATGAGTTTTGATGTACCGAAGTTAGTTCGGAGTCCCAGATGTGATTACGGACATAATGAGGAGTCTCGAAATGGTCGAGACATAAAGATTGATATATTAGACGGCTATATTCGGACATCGGAAGTGTTCTGAGTGATTTCGGAGAAAACAGGACAGCCGGAGGGTTACCGGAACCCTACCGGGAGAAGTAATGGGCCATATGGGCCTTAGTGGAGAGAGAGAGGGGCAGCCAGGGTGGGCCGCGCGCCTCCTCCCCCCTGGTCCGAATTGGACTAGGAGAGGGGGGGCGGCGCCCCCCTTTCCTTCTCCCTCCCCACTTCCTTCCCCCTCCTAGTAGGAGTCCTACTCCTACTAGGAGGAGGACTCCTCCTTGGTGCGCCATAGGGCCGGCCGGCCTCCTCCCCTTGCTCCTTTATATACGGGGGCAGGGGCACCCCAAGACACACAAGTTGATCCACGTGATCATATTCTTAGCCGTGTGCGGTGCCCCCTTCCACCATAATCCTCGATAATATTGTAGCGGTGCTTAGGCGAAGCCCTGCGACGGTAGTACATCAAGATCGTCACCACGCCGTCGTGCTGACGAAACTCTACCCCGACACTTTGCTGGATCGGAGTCCAGGGATCGTCATCGAGCTGAACGTGTGCTAAAACTCGGAGGTGTCGTAGTTTCGGTGCTTGACCGGTCGGGCCGTGAAGACGTACGACTACATCAACCGCGTTGTGCTAACACTTCCGCTATCGGTCTACAAGGGTACGTAGATCACACTCTCCCCTCTCGTTGCTATGCATCACCATGATCTTGCGTGTGCGTAGGAAAATTTTGAAATTACTATGTTCCCCAACAAATATCTGGCCTAGATGCACATAGATAAAGTAAAGAACCAATCATGGAGCGGTATACCTTTTGATCAAACTCTTTACCATTGTCGTCGGGACCCAGATGATGTTTGGCTGGCATTGGCGTCGTGAAGCCTTTGCAATCTAGCATTCCAAATTTCTTCAGGCAATCTCTGAGGTATTTCTCTTGAGATATGAAGATGCCGTTGCGTTGCTGACGTATTTGAAGACCAAGGAAGAACTTCAGCTCACCCATCATGGACATCTGATATTGCTCTTGCATCATATATCCAAACTCGACAGCGTATTTCTGATTGGTGCAGCCGAAGATAATGTCATCCACATATATTTGGCACACAAACAGTTCACCATCATATGTCTTCGTGAAGAGAGTGGGGTCGAGGGAACCAGGTTTGAAGCCTTTGCTCTTCAGGAAGTCTTTGAGTGTGTCATACCAAGCCCTAGGGGCTTGTTTGAGGCCATACAGTGCCTTGTTGAGCTTGTACACCATGTCAGGATGTTTTGGATCTTCAAAGCTAGGAGGTTGTGCAACATACACTTCTTCTTCAATCTTGCCATTGAGAAAAGCGCTCTTCACATCCATTTGATACAGAAGAATGTTATGATGATTTGCATAGGCTAGCAGTATGTGTATGGCTTCAAGTCTAGCCACAGGAGCAAATGTTTCATCGAAGTCAATCCATTCAACTTGAGTGTACCCTTGAGCAACGAGACGAGCTTTGTTTCTGACAACTTGACCATGCTCATCTTGCTTATTGCGATATATCCATTTTGTTCCTATTATATGGTGCTTGCGAGGATCAGGACGCTTAACCAGTTCCCATACATTATTCAGCTCAAACTGTTGAAGCTCTTCTTGCATAGCTTGAATCCATTCAGGTTCCATGAAGGCTTCTTCAACTTTCTTGGGTTCAGATATTGAGACAAATGCAAAGTGCCCACAGAAATTTGCTGGCTGTGTTGCCCTTGAACGAGTGAGTGGACCTGGTGCATTGATGCTATCAATTATTCTCTCAATTTGTACTTCATTTGCGACACGAGGATGTACAGGACAAAGATTTTGCTCTTGCTGATCATTGTCATCGTTAGAAGGATTGTCTTCAGGTTGATCATTGTCTTCAGGTTGATCAGGTGTGGAGATGATAAGTTCCTCTTCAGGCTGAGCTTCAGAAGGTATGATTTCTCCAGTTCCCATAAGTTTGATTGATTCACTAGATGGAACTTCATCTAGCACATTTGGGAGGTGCTCTCTTTGTGAGCCGTTAGTCTCATCGAACCACACATCCACTGTTTCAACCACTTTATAGTGAAAGAGGTTGAAGACTCTGTAGGAGTACGAATCCTTTCCATATCCAAGCATAAAACCTTCATGTGCTTTTGGTGCAAATTTTGAAGTGTGATGTGGATCCTTGATCCAGCACGTGGCACCAAATACTCTGAAGTAACTGACATTTGGCTTCTTGCCAGTAAGGAGCTCATAGGATGTCTTGTTCAGAAGCTTGTGAAGATAAACACGGTTGATGATATGGCATGCAGTATCAATGGCTTCAGGCCAGAATTTTCTTGGAGTCTTGTATTCATCAAGCATCGTCCGAGCCATCTCAATAGGTGTTCTGTTCTTGCGTTCAACGACGCCATTCTGCTGTGGCGTGTACAGAGCTGAGAATTCATGTGTGATGCCCAAAGTATCAAGATATGTATCTAGGCCAGTGTTCTTGAATTCAGTGCCATTGTCACTTCTGATGTGCTTGATCTTGACGCCATAGTTGTTCATTGCTCGATTGGCGAAGCGTCTGAAGACATCCTGCACTTCAGTCTTGTAGAGGATTATATGCACCCAAGTATATCTTGAATAATCATCAACAATGACAAAGCCATAGAGACAAGCAGTAGTAGTAAGAGTTGAGTAATGAGTGGGACCGAAAAGATCCATGTGGAGCAGTTCGAAGGGTTGAGTCGTTGTCATGATTGTCTTCGAGGGATGCTTGGCCCTTGTCATCTTTCCTGCTTCACAGGCACCGCATAAGTGATCCTTCTTGAACTTGACGCCCTCAATGCCTATGACATGCTTCTTCCTTGCAAGGGTGTCGAGGTTCCCCATGCCAGCATGCCCTAGCCTCCGATGCCAGAGCCAGCATTCAGAAGCTTTTGCTAGAAGACATACGGCAAGTTGTGGTCCTGTTGAGAAATCTACCACGTACAAATCATCTTTCCAATACCCTTCAAACACTAGAGACTTGTCAGATTCCATTAGAACAAGGCAACGATATTTTCCAAACATCACAATCATGTTTAAGTCGCAAAGCATTGAGACAGACATTAAGTTGAAACCAAGGGATTCAACAAGCATGACTTTATCCATGTGTTGATCCTTTGAGATTGCAACTCTACCTAGACCCAATACCTTACTTTTACCAGTGTCAGCAAATGTGAAGTGACTTTTGTCAGATGGACGTAAGGTTGAGTCCATGAGAAGGCTTCGCTTGCCAGTCATGTGATTAGTGCACCCACTATCAATAATCCATTCTGAAGCAGCTGGTGTCGTACCCTACAGTGCAGTTAGGGGGATAGGCTTCACGAAGAGAATTGTGAAGCATAAACATTTGACGAGCAAGTGGATTATGAAAACTTAGATCGAGGTTAGGACTAATAGGGCAAGTGGCAAGCGACTCAGGAACAAAATACATAATAAGACCATTTGGGTATTTGATCTTGCGCCCTACAAGATGTTTAAGGTCCCTAGCAATAGCGTCAGACGATTTTGGTTTTCGGCTGGAGACCTTTCCCTGCAAAAGATAGTTAAGCTTTCTTAGACACCCACATCTTCAAGGGTGGCTTCGAAGCAATGAGTCTAAGTGCAGCATCTGAGAACTTTGGCTTTGGAGCCCTAGCAAAAAGTCTTGCAAGTGGACAATAGTACTCATAAGGATAAGCAGAATAGTTTTTGGTCTTATGAACATGGCGGTTTAATGAAACATGCTCATATTCATAGGCCTGAGTAAGGTTTCCCTGCAAAACATTTGTGTTAGTGCGACTCAGGTGAGTCCTCTGTCTGTATGAAGCCTTTGGACCATATGAAGCCTGTGGTCTGGGGTTTGTCTTCTTCACTTGTGGTGTCATGACGACATTCACAGGAAGATTTTCCAAACACCTTTTCGGCACCCAGACCTTCTTCATAGGCGGCCCATTCCTGCAGTTAGTACCAATATACCTTGCAAACACTTCACCATTCTGATTCTTAAACAGTTTATAGTTTGCATCAAAGGATTCATCAATAACAATGGGATTAGCACAAGTGAAGCCAGATAGGGTGGATGGATCCGCTGAAGGTTCCTTTGCAGCAACCCATGTGGTTTTGGGGTACTGCTCAGGTTTCCAGTAAGAGCCATCAGCATTCATTTTCCTTTCGAACCCAACACCCTCTTTCCTAGGGTTTCGGTTCAGGATCTGCCTTTTGATGACATCACATAGTGTCTAATGCCCTTTGAGACTTTTGAACATCCCTGTTTCAAGCAATGTCTTCAACCTAGCATTCTCATCAGCAATAGTAGTGGTATCCTCAGTAGAGGGGTTAGTTACCACATCAACAGTTGAAGATATTGCAATAGTAGCAGCAGTAGAACATTCAGCAACAGAAGTAGCGTTATCACGCTCAAGGCATTTAAGACATGGTGGTTCAAATCCTTCCTGAGCTGAACTGATCTGTTTGGCGCAAAGTGACTCGTTTTCCTTTTGAAGATCTTCATGAGCCGCTCTCAATTTCTCAAGATCTTGCTTCCTTTGAAGATAATCATAGGAAAGCTTTTCATGAGTTATTGAGAGCATTTCATGACGACTTTCAAGTTCCTCATACTCAACGTGAAGATTTTTTATGTCTTCAATTAAGGACTGAGATCGAGTCATTTCAGCATCTAACAGATCATCGCTTTTGTCTAACAGTTTTTGAATATGTTCCATAGCTTTCTGTTGTTCAGTTGTAATTTTAGCAAGTGATTTGTAGCTGGGTTTGGAACCACAATCAGAGTCATCTTCACTAGATGTTTGATAGTGAGTAGTGCGTGTGTTTACCTTGGCACCGCGTGCCATGAAGCAGTAGGTAGGAGCGGAGTAGTCCTTGTCATTTGCATCGGTGTCGGCGATGAAGTCATTGTCTTCAGTGTTGAAGATGGACTTGGCAACGTATGTTGTAGCCAGACTCGCAACACCAGAATCGGACTCCTCCTCAGACTCCACCTCCGCCTCCTCAGAAGCGTACTCCTCCTCTGCATCCATTTCCTTGCCAACAAATGCACGTGCCTTGCCAGATGAGCTCTTCTTGTGTGATGAAGACTTTGAGGAAGACTTGGAAGAAGACTTTGAGTATTTCTTCTTCTTCTTGTCGTCAGAGTCATACTCCTTGCTCTTCTTCTTCTTCTTGTTCTCATTGTCCCACTGCGGACACTCAGAGATGTCGTGGCCAGGTTTCTTGCACTTGTGGCATGTTCTCTTCTTGTAGTCATGAGCAGAAGCTTCATCATTCCTTGAGCTTGATCGTGAAGACTTTCTGAAGCCTTTCTTCTTGGTGAATTTTTGGAACTTCTTCACAATCATAGCAAGCTCCTTTCCAATGTCTTCAGGATCATCAGAACTGCTGTCAGATTCTTCTTCAGATGAGGAGACAACTTTTGCCTTCAAGACACGGTTCGCCCATACTTGGGACCGTAGATGTCTCTTTTCTCAGAAAGCTGAAACTCGTGTGTGTTGAGCCTCTCAAGTATGTCAGATGGATCGAGTGTCTTGAAGTCAGGACGTTCTTGAATCATCAGGGCTAGGGTGTCAAACGAGCTGTCAAGTGATCTCAGGAGTGTCTTGACGACTTCATGCTTGGTGATCTCAGTGGCGCCGAGAGCTTGAAGTTCATTTGTGATGTCAGTGAGTCGATCAAACGTGAGCTGGACATTCTCATTGTCATTTCTCTTGAAGCGGTTGAAGAGGTTGCGAAGGACACTGATTCTCTGATCTCTCTGGGTTGAGACGCCTTCATTGACCTTGGAGAGCCAGTCCCAGACCAGTTTAGATGTTTCCAAAGCACTCACGCGGCCATACTGTCCTTTGGTCAGATGACCACAGATGATGTTCTTGGTAGTGGAGTCCAGTTGAACGAACTTCTTGACATCAGCAGCGGTGACACCTTCACCAGCCTTGGGAACGCCATTCTTGACGACATACCATAGGTCGACATCAATGGCTTCAAGATGCATGCACATCTTATTCTTCTAGTAGGGATATTCAGTTCCATCAAAGACGGGGCATGCAACGGAGACTTTAATTATCCCTGCAGTCGACATAGCTAAAACTCCAGGTGGTTAAACCGAATCACACAGAACAAGGGAGTACCTTGCTCTAATACCAATTGAAAGTGCTAGTGATCGACTAGAGGGGGGTGAATATGCGATTTTTATGAAAGTCTTCAAAACATGGAAGTTTCGAAGACAAACGATAGAAATAAACATATTACCATGCAGCGGAAGGTAGACTACACTAGGCAAACCATAGTCAAGTATTCAATGAAGTAAAAGCACAATGACTAATAGCAGCTAGGCAGTAAAGATCAGGTAGGAAGATATTGTGAAGCCAATCAGAACAAGCAGTCACTCAATGAAGACAAAAGATAATGCAATCATACAATGACTTCACAAGGACCAATAGTAAGTAAAGGGAAGGGAAGGATGAAACCAGTGACTCGTTGAAGACAGTGATTTGTTGGACCAGTTCCAGTTGCTGTGACAACTATACGTCTGGTTAGGGAGGCTGAGATTCAACTCAGAAGACCTCGTCTTCACCTTATTCCCCTTGAGCTAAGGACACCCAGTCCACGCCCAATCACTCTGGTAAGTCTTCAAGGTAGAATTCCAAACCTTCACAGACTTCGTTCACCGGCGATCCACAATGACTCTTGGATGCTCAGAACACGACGCCTAACCGGCTGGAGGATTCACAGTCCTCAAGTGTAATAAGTCTTCAGATCACACAGACAAGAAGACTTAAGTGATTCCTAACACTCTTTGGCTCTGCGAGTTTAGGGCTTTATCCTCGCAAGGAATTCTCTCTCAAAGGCTTCGAGGTGGGTTGCTCTCAAACGACAAAAGCCGTACTCTAACTCTAAGCAGCCAACTGTTTATGGTTGTAGGGGGTGGGCTATTTATAGCCACTAGGCAACCTGACCTGATTTGTCCGAAATGACCCTTGGTCACTAAGGAACTGACACGTGTTCCAACGGTCAGATTTCAAACACACACGACAACTTTACTTGGGCTATAAGCAAAGCTGACCTATCCAACTCTGGACAAGATTTGCTCTCATAATCTTCACTCGAAGACATAGGATTTTGGTTAAGCATCACTTCAGTCATTCTGACTGGTTCTCTTGGACCCCACTTAACAGTACGGTGGTTCCAACAAAGAAAAACACAGAACGACGAAACTGCTAAGTCTTCGCGCTCCATAGTCTTCATGCGATGTCTTCTCTTGTCATAGTCTTCAATGTGAATGTCTTCACATACCACCTTTGACTTCAATGTCTTCTTACATTTTTAGGGGTCATCTCTGGTAGGAAAACCGAATCAATGAGGGACTTCTACCTGTGTTATCCTGCAATTCTCACAAACACATTAGTCCCTCAACTAGGTTTGTCGTCAATACTCCAAACCAACTAGGGGTGGCACTAGATGCACTTACAAACTTGGTGCAGTGTTGTCACGCGCTGAAGTTGGAGGAGGTGAAGTTGCATTATCTTGGTCATCGATGACTCTGGCATTTACGGTCGTAGCTGAGGACGAGTATTCAGAGTCTTCAAGTGAGGGAGTCCGATGCAAGTGAGCATTTCTGGGAGGAGTTGAGTCAAACTTGAAGCGTTCGTTGAAGCCATCGTCGTGCAGATCAGCTTCAGCACTCAGTAGGGTCAAACTCTTCCACGACCTTCGATAGGTTTCATGAGTGACAAAGGCACTCTTGGTGGCAAGATTGCGAATGCGGTTGACATCCACCAAGAGGCTTTGCATCTGACGCTTAAGCCAGTCGTGATGTTTGTCCTATTTCTGATGCAGCGCGATGAGAAGCTCTCGATCATTGAGGACACAAGATCATCTTTGAGGCCTTTGCGCAATGGTGCTACCAGTGGCATCAGTTTGAGCACGAGGGGCACGTGTGTTTCCAGCAAGGGGATAAACATGAGACACTGCTGGAATTCCTTCAATGGGCTGGGTGAAGTTTTGGTGATCAGCATTGTGAAGATAAATAGGATCCTTAGCAGGCTCTGGGTAAATGGCTTCAACTGACAGATCAACCTCGGGCAAGAATATAAGATGATTGCGCGCAGACGGCTGATAGTTGAAGGCTGAGTGACGCTTGATCAGACGCATGACCCATGGAGCATAGAATTTAACCCAAAGATGTTGGAGCCAGACGCAGCCAACTGCCTGATGAAGAAGTCTTGAGCATTGAAGTTGATGCCATTGAAGATATAGAAAACCAAAGTCTTCATTGCTCCTTCAAGCTTCGCTGCAGATGAGTGTCCTTTGACAGACAATAGAGTCTTCCTGATGATGTGGTAAATGGTGCGAGGCAGGTACTCTAGGTCTTCAACAAAGAACTCAGATGGGTATTCAGCATCGTGAGGCAGAGACTTCATCATGCTCAGCATTTGACTCATGTTGGGTTCTGGCTTCTGAAAGATGCTTTCCAAGGCATTTTGATGTTGTTGACAACCTGGTTCATAGTATTCACCAGGAGTGTGCAGGCCTGTGAGCTCAATGATATCAAGAGCTTTAGCTTCATGATGGACATTTCCTGTCATCCACTCAAGGACCCAAGTCTTCGGATCCCTATTGTAGCCTCGAATATGAAGAGTGGCATAGAATTGAAGCAACAATTCTTCATTCCAGTGCTCCTTGTCAGTGATGAACTGCAACAGACCAGCATCTCTAAAACAGTCCAATGCTTCTTCGAGGCAGGCCAGACCAGCTATAGCTTCAGAGTCGAGGCGCATACGTGGAAATATGTGCCCTTGATTGTATAGGACACAGGAATAGTAGTTGCGCTGCTGATAGCTCCAGAACTGATCTGAGGAAATGCGCGGTCTTGTATAAGGGTTCTTGGAGCTGTTGAAGAAGGTATTATGTGCCACGAAGCCATTCGCATTGAAGACCCCAGGTGAAGTGGCAGTGCCTGGGAAACGTGGAAGTCTTGGCTTGGGATTTTGGACTTGAGGCCTGTGCTCGACGTGGTACTCAAATTGTGGACCAGCAGCAGGCGAAGGAGTCAGAATGGGCCATCGAACCATAACTGGCTGACCACAATCAAATGCCAGCTCCATTGTGTGAGGTCTTGGAGGGGGAACAGGGGCATTGGCATTGTCTTCATGGGCTTCAGGGGCCACATGTGCTTCAGGTACTTGGTCCTCATGTGCTGCAGCATTGACTTCAGGTGTTGCAGCATTGACTTCTGGTGCCGCATTGGCTTCTGGCGCCTCATTGGCTTCCGGCGCCATATTGGCGTCAACCATGGCAACGTCATTGGCGTCAGCAGTGATGTTGGTGGTTACTTCAGGGTTGTTAACCTCCATTTCAGAAACTGGAGGGTTGGCCACGTTCTCCTCGAGAACAACATCTTGGTGAGACGAGGGTGTAGCAACTCTTGTGTCTCTTGGGGCTTCTTCTTCATCGGCTGATGAAGCCGGAATGTCTTCATCCATTTTGGCTTCGGGTTCAGACATGTGCATTGTGGGAGTGACTTGGGGCCTTGGTCCTTTGTGAAGCCTGCATAATGCGGGTGACGCTTGTGGAGATGGAGTGTGCTGGGCCACAAAGTCATCATCATTTTGCACTGTTGGGGTAGCTTGCGGTTGGGGAGAGCTTGGAGTGTCTTGTCTCTGTGGGTGATCAGCCCATGATGCATCCTGAGCAGTTGGCGTCAGAGGACGACCAATGCTAATGAGTTCGCTGTGCGTAAGCACAGGCGATGATACCAATTGGTGCTCGATCTAAGGAAGGACTTCATCATCTTCAACATTATCATGGTGACCAATGTCTTCAGCAGCGGTGGGGTCAACTGCTGGAATGTCTTCAACTTCAGGAGCCTCTGTGGAAGCAGGCTCATGAATTACCATCCGTCGTTCTTGATGCGAAGAGGCAGGACAAGCAACCGAGATGGGCTCAACAATAAGGGGCTCTGTGGGAGCAGTCCGATCTTTCTTGGTTTTGCGCTTCTTCTTGGAGGGAGCAACATCAGAAGCTTCAGGATGTTTCCTCTTTCTGGCTTTAGCCTCGGTAGCCCTTGTCTTCTTTAATTCTGAAGCCACTGCGGGGACCTTAGGCTTCGAGCCTGTCATACTGGCTGGGAAGACAATGGGATGTGCTTCCTGCCGTGTTGCTTCGGGTTCGGCCATAGCTGGCTTCTTCTTCTTCGTTGCAGCCATCCTGGGATCGATGCCAGGACGCCCAAGAGCCTTGCGCTTTTCAGCTTCATTGTAGGCTTGCACGCACTTGTCAGTCAGACTCTTCATGCGCTCATGAGAACCTTTAGCTTATTCGCGTTTCTTGAGAAAGGCTTCCTTGAGCTCATGCAGCATAGTCTTGAAGTTCTTGACATCTTGCACTCTGAGCTTTGCCATGTGTTGCTTGAACTGAGCTTTCTCATAGTCGATCTTTTGCTTCAGTTCAATGATGCGCTGAGCTAGAGCTAGCTCAGAAGCAATGGCGCCAGTGAAAGCGACGCTGAGGCCAATTAGAAGTTGCAGATCATCAAAGCTGAGATTGGGGGTTTCAAACCACTCATCAATGAAGTTGTGAAGGATTGCTACGTCAAAGAGAGGCAAATCATTGAAGATTTTTGCTTCTTCTTTGCTCTTGATCAGTTGCTCAAGAGCGTCATCTGCAAGATCTTCATCGCTGGACAGATCAATGGCGTCGTTGCGCAGAATAGCAGAAGCAGTCAGTTCTTGGCTGGTGGGTTGCAAGGGCATCTTTACTCTCGAGGGCTTGGAGATGCGTGACAAATCTTCAGATTGCACACTGTGTTCAGGAGGTGCAGTGGCCAGAGGTTTCGCCTGTAAGACCTTTGGTGCAGGAGCAGGCTTTGAAGCTTTAGGCTTCTTCAGTTTCTTTGGCTTCGGCGGTGCAGGCGCTTCATCAGATTCAGCGTCATCTTCAGGCTCATCCACAGCTGTCCCTTGAACCATGATATAAGTGATGAGACCTTCCAGGTTGTAGAAGGGCCCAACAAGATTGGGTTCAGCTTCGCGTGTGCCATCAGCACGAGGAGCAGAGGGGGCTGGATTGAAGTCTAAGCCTCGTGACTTCTTGTTCTCTTTGGCCGAGTTCCTGGCAAACTGAAGGTTGCGCTTGAACAGATTATCATCGCGGCACCACAGTAATGAAGATGGGTCTGCATCCGCAGGCTGCGGTCCACGGACCATGCAAGGATAGAAGCCTTGTTCAATGGCTTCAGCTCTGGACTTGGGTTGAAGATTTCTGTATAGAATGTCTCCCCATGGTCGTTTGATGGCGTTCTTCTCAGCATATTCCTAGGTCACAAACCTATACTTGAACCATTGCTCTGCCCAATATCTTCGAATCCATTGGATTCGAGTTTTTCGCTGATTGTAGTCCTCCTCTAGATCTGTCTTGTACAACTCATAGAGGTCAGGAGGCAAATCTCTTGAGGTGTTGCCACGACGCTGTTTGCCACCCTTTCTTGTAGGTTTCTACGGTGCCATGAAGCTTAAAGGGCTTCAACACGTTTAAAGGCTTCAAAGGCTTTCGCTTTCTGGTCAAACAGGAACTGGCTTCGGGAGAGTTAATGTGATGCTGTAAGAATTATGCAAACGAATGCAGACTATGAGAACCAAGGGATTCTCCCACGGACATGTACATGTGACAGCATTAAGGTGCGAGGGAAGGGGAAGAGGTCATATGCATTCTCAGAAGATTTTGAAGATAAATCAGTTTAGAAGACATTGACCTCATATTGCGAAGACATTCACTCATAGATAGAGAGTTGGTTCCAGATTTGTACGAATCCAGGAATAAGTACGAGTGAGGAATCTAACTACTTTGTGAAGCATAAGTGAACATACTAGGCATATTATGAGATGCAGTATGAAATAGATCCAACTTGTGTGAACAGAAACTGCTTGTGGTAGAAAGTGATGAATCTATAGGATCAAAGGGGCCGTAAAAAGGAAGTTTTATTTACCACACGAAGAACTGCTAGATGGAGTGGGAGAGGAGGCCGAGCAGTTCGATCGTCCGTGCCCTAACTTGGCGACGGAGGACACCTACGGCGACGGCGGAGAAGACGATGTCCGCGGCCGGCGTGAAGACGGCGTCAGTGAGGTCGCGGCAGCTAAGCGCTTCATCGCCGGCGTCGTCGAGGGCTAGTGGTGGTGCTAGGGTTTGTGCGAGAGTGGAAGAAAGGATAATGACTGTGGTGAGGCGTGTATTTATAGGGACAGGAACGGCACAGTGTTATTACATAGGTGCCCCTGGCGATTCACATCTGAAGGACACGTGGCCATCATGCAACATATCGGAGGTTGTTCCATGTTCCCACGCACGCCTGGATTGTCGGGTGGTCGTTCCCACTTCTCCGGGTTTCATGTGAAGGAATTAGCATTGAAAACGGACTTAATGTTTGTCTTTGTATCTTCTGCTGACTAGGACGTAGAGAAGACATTCGACAGTTTTAATAGAATGCATATGATTTGGACAGATAGAGTTTGAGATAGAACGCACAGAGAGATTAGGGTCCGATCACATTCACTTAGTTCAAAAGATTCAACAAGAAAGACGTAGCTATAAGTGAATGTTGTAGAGGCCAGAACACTAGTATGTATATATCAGAAGACAATCAAGTCAACATAGTGAAGATAATCATGAAGACAAGTTGAAAATGAAGACAAACAAAATGTGAAGACATAGCACATGTAACACCATGGGTAAAACACTTCAAATAGAAGAATTTGGTGGTGGCATTACCCACCGTATAGGAAGTATTAGACCCAGACACGGCGCACAATTATCGTGGCGCTCCGAAGTCAAATTCCACGTTAATGTATTCACACTCAGAATGTAAGTCTTCATTGATTGAAGATATACTTGACTTCGTGTGTTGCACATCTAAGTCATCAACATGCATAAGTGTTAGGATGTGTGCCTGGTCACAGGACATTTGAGGATTCCAAGATATTTAGCTCACACCGTAACTTGCAAAACCTCTTCTCATCCAAGGGCTTGGTGAAGATATCTGCCAATTGCTCTTCAGTGTTGACGTGTATGATATCAATATCTTCCTTCACAACATGATCTCTGAGAAAGTGATGACGAATTTCAATGTGCTTTGTCTTCAAGTGCTGAACTGGGTTGTTGGCAATCTTGATGGCGCTTTCGTTGTCGCAGTAGAGTGGTACTTGCTTTAGGTGAATGCCATTGTCTTGGAGTGTTTGCTTCATCCATAGAAGTTGAGCGCAGCAAGATCCAGCAGCAATGTATTCAGATTCAGCAGTGGAGAGAGATACACAGTTCTGCTTCTTTGAAGACCAACATACAAGTGATCGTCCCAGAAAATGACATGTGCCTGATGTAGACTTGCGATCCACCTTGTCACCAGCATAATCAGCATCCGAGAATCAAACTAGATCAAACTCTGAGCCCTTTGGATACCATAATCCTAGTGTTGGGGTGTGAGCCAAATATCTGAGAATTTGCTTCACAGCTAAGTGATGCTATTCCTTTGGTGCTGCTTGGAACCGGGCACACATGCAAACACTAAGCATGATATCTGGCCTAGATGCACATAAATAAAGTAAGGAACCAATCATGGAGCGATATACCTTTTGATCAAACTCTTTACCATTGTCGTCGGGACCCAGATGATGTTTGGCTGGCATTGGCGTCGTGTAGCCTTTGCAATCTTGCATTCCAAATTTCTTCAGGCAATCTTTGAGGTATTTCTCTTGAGATATAAAGATGTTGTTGCGTTGCTGACGTATTTGAAGACCAAGGAAGAACTTCAGCTCTCCCATCATGGACATCTGATATTGCTCTTGCATCATATATCCAAACTCATCAGTGTATTTCTGATTGGTGCAACCGAAGATAATGTCATCCACATATATTTGGCACACAAACAGTTCACTATCATATGTCTTCGTGAAGAGAGTGGGGTCAAGGGAACCAGGTTTGAAGCCTTTGCTCTTCAGGAAGTCTTTGAGTGTGTCATACCAAGCCCTAGGGGCTTGTTTGAGGCCATACAGTGCCTTGTTGAGCTTGTACACCATGTCAGGATGTTTTGGATCTTCAAAGCCAGGCGGTTGTGCAACATACACTTCTTCATCAATCTTTCCATTGAGAAAAGCGCTCTTCACATCCATTTGATGCAGAAGAATGTTATGATGATTTGCATAGGCCAGCAGTATGCATATGGCTTCAAGTCTAGCCACATGAGCAAATGTCTCACGAAGTCAATCCCTTCAACTTGAGTATATCCTTGAGCAACGAGACGAGCTTTGTTTCTAACAACTTGACCATGCTCATCTTGCTTGTTGCAATATATCCATTTGGTGCCTATTATATTGTGCTTGCGAGGATCGGGACGCTTAACCAGTTCCCATACATTATTCAGCTCAAACTGTTGAAGCTCTTCTTGCATAGCTTGAATCCATTCAGGTTCCATGAAGGCTTCATCAACTTTCTTGGGTTCAGATATTGAGACAAATGTGAAGTGCCCGTAGAAATTTGCTAGCTGTGTTGCCCTTGAACGAGTAAGTGGACCTGGTGCATTGATGCTATCAATTATTCTCTCAATTTGTACTTCATTTGCAACACGAGGATGTACAGGACGAAGATTTTGCTCTTGCTGATCATTGTCATCATTAGAAGGATTGTCTTTAGGTTGATCATTGTCTTCAGGTTGATCAGGTGCGGAGATGATAAGTTCCTCTTTAGGCTGAGCTTCAGAAGGTATGATTTCTCCAGCTCCCATAAGTTTGATTGACTCACTAGATGGAACTTCATCTAGCACATTTGGCAGGTGCTCTCTTTGCGAGCCGTTAGTCTCATCGAACCGCACATCCACAGTTTCAACCACTTTATAGTGAAAGAGGTTGAAGACTTTGTAGGAGTGTGAATCCTTTCCATATCCAAGCATAAAACCTTCATGTGCTTTTGGTGCAAATTTTGAAGTGTGATGTGGATCCTTGATCCAGCACCTGGCACCAAATACTCTGAAGTAACTGACATTTGGCTTCTTGCCAGTAAGGAGCTCATAAGATGTCTTGTTCAGAAGCTTGTGAAGATAAACACGGTTGATGATATGGCATGCAGTATCAATGGCTTCAGGCTAGAATTTTTTTGGAGTCTTGTATTCATCAAGCATCGTCCGAGCCATCTTAATAGGTGTTCTGTTCTTGCATTCGACGACGCCATTCTGTTGTGGCGTGTACGGAGCTGAGAATTCATGTGTGATGCCCAAAGTATCAAGATATGTATCTAGGCCAGTGTTCTTGAAGTCAGTGCCATTGTCACTTCTGATGTGCTTTATCTTGACGCCATAGTTGTTCATTGCTCGATTGGCGAAGCGTCTGAAGACATCCTGCACTTCAATCTTGTAGAGGATTATATGCACCCAAGTATATCTTGAATAATCATCAACAATGACAATGCCATAGAGACAAGCAGTAGTAGTAAGAGTTGAGTAATGAGTGGGACCGAAAAGATTCATGTGGAGCAGTTCGACGAGTTGAGTCGTTGTCATGATTGTCTTCGAGAGATGCTTGGCCCTCGTCATCTTTCCTGCTTCACAGGCACCGCATAAGTGATCCTTCTTGAACTTGATGCCCTCGATGCCTATGACATGCTTCTTTCTTGCAAGAGTGTGCAAGTTCCTCATGCCAGCATGCCCTAGCCTCCGATGCCAGAGCCAGCATTCTGAAGCTTTTGCTAGAAGACATACGGCAAGCTGTGGTCCTGCTGAGAAATCTACCACGTACAAATCATCTTTCCGATACCCTTCAAACACTAGAGACTTGTCAGATTCCATTAGAACAAGGCAACGATATTTTCCAAACATCACAATCATGTTTAAATCACAAAGCATTGATGCAGACATTAAGTTGAAACCAAGGGATTCAACAAGCATGACTTTATCCATGTGTTGATCCTTTGAGATTGCAACTCTACCTAGACCCAATACCTTACTTTTACCAGTGTCAGCAAATGTGATGTGACTTTTGTCAGATGGACATAAGGTTGAGTCCATAAGAAGGCTTCGCTTGCCAGTCATGTGATTGATACACCCACTATCAATAATCCATTCTGAAGTAGCTGGTGTCGTACCCTACAGTGTAGTTAGGGGGATAGGCTTCACGAAGAGAATTGTGAAGCAAAAACATTTGACGAGCCAGTGAATTATGAAAGCTTAGATCGAGATTAGGACTGATAGGGCAAGTATCAAGCGACTCAGGAACAAAGTACATAATAAGACCATTTGGGCATTTGATGTTGTGCCCTACAAGATGTTTAAGGTCCCCAGCAATAGCTTCAGACGATTTTGGTTTTTGGATGGAGACCTTTCCCTGCAAAAGAGAGTTAAGCTTTCTTAGCCACCCACATCTTCAAGGGTGGCTTCGAAGCAATGAGTCTAAGTGCAGCATCTGAGAACTTTGGCTTTGGAGCCCTAGCAAAAAGTCTTGCAGGTGGACAATAGTACTCATAAGGATAAGCAGAATAGTTCTTGGTCTTATGAACATGGCGGTTTGATGAACCGTGCTCATATTCATAGGCCTGAGTATGGCTTCCCTGCAAAACATTTGCATTAGTGCGACTCAGGTGAGTCCTCTGTCTATATGAAGCCTTTGGGCCGTATGAAGCCTGTGGTATGGGGCTTGTCTTCTTCACTTGTGGTGTCATGACGACATTCACAGGAAGATTTTCCAAACACCTTTTCGGCACCCAGACCTTCTTCATAGGCGGCCCATTCCTGTAGTTAGTACCAATATACCTGGCAAACACTTCACCGTTCTGATTCTTAAATAGTTTATAGTTTGCATCAAAGGATTCATCAATAAAAATGGGATTAGCACAAGTGAAGCCAGATAGGGTGGATGGATCCACTAAAGGTCCCTTTGCAGCAACCCATGTGGTTTTGGGGTACTGCTCAGGTTTCCAGTAAGAGCCATCAGCATTCATTTTCCTTTCGAACCCAACACCCTCTTTCCTAGGGTTTCGGTTCAGGATCTGCCTTTTGAGGACATCACATAGTGTCTGATGCCCTTTGAGACTTTTGAACATCCCTGTTTCAAGCAATGTCTTCAACCTAGCATTCTCATCAGCAATAGCAGTGGCATCCTCAGCAGAGGGGTTAGTTATCGCATCAACAGTTGAAGATATTGCAACAGTAGCAGCAGTAGAACATTCAGCAACAGAAGTAGCGTTATCACGCTCAATGCATTTAAGACATGGTGGTTCAAAACCTTCCTGAGCGGAATTGATCTGTTTGGCGCGAAGTGACTCGTTTTCCTTTTGAAGATCTTCATGAGCCGCTCTCAATTTCTCAAGATCTTACTTCCTTTGAAGATAATCATAGGAAAGCTTT
Source organism: Triticum dicoccoides (assembly GCF_002162155.2). Classification (NCBI taxonomy): domain Eukaryota; kingdom Viridiplantae; phylum Streptophyta; class Magnoliopsida; order Poales; family Poaceae; genus Triticum; species Triticum dicoccoides. Next base: position 688,337,734 of record NC_041382.1, read on the forward strand.
TCATGAGTTGTTGAGAGCGTTTCATGACGACTTTCAAGTTCCTCATACTTAACGTGAAGATTTTTTATGTCTTCAATTAAGGACTGAGATCGAGTCATTTCAGCGTCTAACAGGTCATCGCTTTTGTCTAACAGGTTTTGTATATGTTCCATAGCTTTCTGTTGTTCAGTTGCAATTTTAGCTAGTGTTTCGTAGCTGGGTTTGGAACCACAATCAAAGTATCTTCACTGGAAGTTTGATAGTGAGTAGTGCGTGTGTTTACCTTGGCACCGCGTGCCATGAAGCAGTAGGTAGGAGCGGAGTAGTCCTTGTCATTTGCATCGGTGTCGGTGACGGAGTCATTGTCTTCAGTGTTGAAGATGGACTTGGCAACGTATGCTGTAGCCAGACTCGCAACGCCAGAATCGGACTCCTCCTCAGACTCCACCTCCACCTCCTCAGAAGTGGACTCCTCCTTTGAATCCATTTCCTTGCCAACAAACGCACGTGCCTTGCCAGATGAGATCTTCTTGTGTGATGAAGACTTTGAGGAGGACTTAGAAGAAGACTTTGAGTATTTCTTCTTCTTCTTGTCATCAGAATCATACTCCTTGTTCTTCTTTTTTCTTCTTGTTCTCATTGTCCCACTGCGGACACTCAGAGATGTAGTGGCCAGGTTTCTTGCACTTGTGGCATGTTCTCTTCTTGTAGTCATGAGCAGAAACTTCATCATTCCTTGAGCTTGACCGTGAGGAATTTCTGAAGCCTTTCTTCTTGGTGAATTTTTGGAACTTCTTCACAAGAGGTTGCGAAGGACACTGATTCTCTGATCTCTCTGGGTTGAAACGCCTTCGTTGACCTTGGAGAGCCAGTCCCAGACTAGCTTAGATGTTTCCAAAGCACTCACGCGGCCATACTGTCCTTTGGTCAGATGACCACAGATGATGTTCTTGGCAGTGAAGTCCAGTTGAACAAACTTCTTGACATCAGCAGCGGTGACACCTTCACCAGCCTTGGGAACTCCATTCTCGACGACATACCATAGGTCGACATCAATGGCTTCAAGATGCATGCGCATCTTATTCTTCCAGTAGTGATATTCAGTTCCATCGAAGACTGGGCACGCAACGGAGACTTTGATTATCCCTGCAGTCGACATAGCTAAAACTCCAGGTGGTTAAATCGAATCACACAGAACAAGGGAGTACCTTACTCTAATACCAATTGAAAGTGCTAGTGATCGACTAAAGGGGGGGGGGTGAATAGGCGATTTTTATGAAAGTCCTCAAAACATGGAAGTTTCGAAGACAAACGATAGAAATAAACCTATTACCATGTAGTGGAAGGTAGACTACACTAGGCAAACCATAGTCAAGTATTCAATGGAGTGAAAGCACAATGACTAATAGCAGCTAGGCAGTAAAGATCAGGTAGGAAGATATTGTGAAGCCAATCAGAACAAGCAGTCACTCAGTGAAGACAAAAGATAAAGCAATCATACAATGACTTCACAAGGACCAACAGTAAGTAAAGGGAAGGGAAGGATGAAACCAGTGACTCGTTGAAGACAATGATTTGTTGGACCAGTTCTAGTTGCTGTGACAACTGTACGTCTGGTTAGGGAGGCTGAGATTCAACTCAGAAGACCTCGTCTTCACCTTATTCCCCTTGAGCTAAGGACACCCAGTCCTCGCCCAATCACTCTGGTAAGTCTTTAAGGTAGACTTCCAAACCTTCACAGACTTCGTTCACCGGCGATCCACAATGACTCTTGGATGCTCAGAACGCGGCGCCTAACCGGCTGGAGGATTCACAGTCCTCAAGTGTAATAAGTCTCCGGATCACACAGACAGGAAGGCTTAAGTGATGCCTAACACTCTTTGGCTCTGCGAGTTTAGGGCTTTATCCTCGCAAGGAATTCTCTCTCAAAGGCTTCGAGGTGGGTTGCTCTCAAACGACAAAAGCCGTGCACTAACTCTGAGCAGCCAACCGTTTATGGTTGTAGGGGGTGAGCTATTTATAGCCACTAGGCAACCCGACCTGATTTGTCCGAAATGACACTTGGTCACTAAGGAACTAACACGTGTTCCAATGGTTAGATTTCAAACACACACGGCAACTTTACTTGAGCTACAAGCAAAGCTGACTTATCCAACTCTGGACAAGATTTGCTCTCATAGTCTTCACTCGAAGACATAGGATTTTGGTTAAGCATCACTTCAGTCATTCTAACTGGTTCACTTGAACCCCACTTAACAGTATGGTGGTTCCTATGACTCAACAAAGAAGAAAAAGAACAACGAAAGAACTAAGTCTTCGCGCTCCATAGTCTTCATGCGATGTCTTCTCTTGTCATAGTCTTCAATGTGAATGTCTTCACATACCACCTTTGACTTCAATGTCTTCTTACATTTTTAGGGGTCATCTCTGGTAGGAAAACCGAATCAATGAGGGACTTCTACCTGTGTTATCCTGCAATTCTCACAAACACATTAGTCCCTCAACTAGGTTTGTCGTCAATACTCCAAAACCAATTAGGGGTGGCACTAGATGCACTTACACCCCCCATGAACTAATGTAGCTGTCAGTTTAGTTTTCTGTCCAAATCCAATTCAATATGCATTCAGTGTATGAGATGAACAATTCCATTTCATTCCATCTCTCAAACCAAACACCAAAATGTAACCATTCCATTTCTCGGAATTGCTCTTACCGAACTCGAGAACGAAACCAACCCATTCCAGTGGAATGGAACCATGGCGTTGCGTTCCACTTCATTCTCAAATCAAATACATCCTTAGTTGTTCGACCTTTCATGCCTCGCCAAGGTTGTATCTCGGCTACTACAATACAGTAGGCAATCGCTATATGGTCCAACCCTATTTGGGTTCCTGGGAAGCGGGTTTTAGAAGCATGAAAATCAGGTTCTTTTTTTTCATGTGTGTGTTTCTGTGTAAGTTTTCAATGGCTTTTGTATCTAGGCTTCAGTTTTATGTGTTTCTTTACCAGTTTTTAATTTTATGGCCTTCATAATTTTTCAATACATGTCTATGTTACTCATACACATTATCAATTTTCTTTATACATCTGGAACTTTTTTTGATACATCCAGAACATTTTTCCAAATACTGTTTGGCTCACGCTCGCTACACGTGAGCTATAGACGCGCCCTTCGGTCCTTCTACCCAAAATTGAACGACGGCATTCCTCGGAACCCTCTCGAGCTCGTGCGGGAGAGAAAAAATGGTCACGCTAAACTTATAAAAGACAAACATGACTTCGTGGGAAAAGGTCTTGTTGTGGTATGGTAGTAAAATTCCTGGATATACGAGGTGCGGACCTATATGTGTTCCGGACAAAATAAGATTTAGAGCCATATATCGGACAATGATGTCCAGATGGGAAAACATGAATAATGTTCATCCATTTGAACATGCAAAGGAAAAGATAAAGTGGGACCATTTTAACTCTAATCACAATGGTATGACCTATGAGCAAGTGTCTACATCCAAGTTGTCAAATGCTATGTTTAGCTGCCTGGCATTTAGAGACCAATCCAGTGTTGGAACTATGCTCAGTCGTCAAATATCCCAAAGTCGTTAGATGCTATGCATAACTACGTACTTGCTAAATAATCCATGTATTTTAATACAATTATCAATAGAAAAATTGTATTATTCTAAGCAAATAACAGACTGCACAAAACGGGGATGCTTTGGACTAGAATCAACAATGTGAAATAAACTAGACACTGAAACACAAAAATCTCTTACTCCTTTTTTTTTGACAATAAAAAATATCTCTCACTCCTTTGTTTCGGGCCTTGTACGGTGACGGACGAAAGCAAAGGTGGGCCAACGAACGAGTGTAGTTTGTCTGTTGGGCCTTGTTGTACACAAAAGTAAACCACGTCATTTCCTCCGAACCCTCTGGAGCTCGTGCGGGAGAAGGAACCAAGGAAAAAAAAACAATATAGCGGCGGCGCAGTTTTGCAGAGAGGCCCCTGGTTCGACCCTCTGCCGTCCCCACCCCGCACCCACGACGCCGGCGATGGCGGCGACGGTGCGGTTCGGGCTCCTGGTGGCGATGTTCCAGGCCATGACGCGGGACCGCACGTCCGCGAAGAAGCGGGGCCGCCTCCGCACGTTCCTCGACCGCGCCTACGGGGCCAGCGGCAGGGACGACTACTTCAGCGCGCTCCGCCTCATCCTCCCGTCCCTCGACCGCGAGCGCGGCTCCTACGGCCTCAAGGAGGCCGCCCTCGCCGCCGCGCTCGTCGAAGCGCTCGGAATCGCCAAGGACTCCCCCGACGCCGTCCGCCTCACCAACTGGCGCCGCGGGGGCGGCGGCCGCAACGCGGGCAACTTCTCCCTCGTCGCCGCCGAGGTACAGTCGGGACCATTTTTTTCCCCACCATTCAGCATTGTCGTTCTCCGTAATCACAGCGTCGCCTCGCCGTTGATGGATTGTTGTATGGGGTTCGATGGATTGTGCCAACTGATTGAATTGTGTAGGGTTTAGCCGTTGAGGATTAGAGGTTGACTTAGGGGTTTGACCTTTCAGCTGTGTGCTTGACATGATGTTCTTCATATGCTTAGCAATGTACCACTGGCTATCGTCAGTGTGTTCTCTGTGATTCGGGTGCACAACTTGTAACGAAAAATGGTCTAATGGCTCGAAAGTAGAAGGCTGGAAGCCTTATTGGTAGTTGTATATGGTGTCATTGGTTTGATACTATAAATGTATAAAGAAACGCCGATTCAATTCAAAATGCATGTGGCTGTATTGATTTATCAAGATGCTGCTTGTTGTAGCAGCTTATCTTGCCTTTTTTTTTTCAGGCCGCTTTTGACATAATTTCCTTTTTCTACTCAGGTGCTGCAGCGGAGGCAAGGAATGACTTCTGGTGGGTTGACAATAAAGGAGGTTAATGACGCACTTGATCGTCTATCTGCAAGTGATACTAGGTAGCTTATGCATCTATTTCCTTCGCATTCGTGTATGACTGAAAGTCAGAAATCAGAAGTTCCTCCTCATTTTATATAGGTCTGAGAAGGCTTCGGTTCTTTCAAGTATGATCAAGAAAACCAATGCCCTTGAAATGAAGTGGCTTCTCATGATCATTATTAAAGGTGAACTTGTTCTACAGACTATTGTTTCTTTATGCTTAATAATTGATGCACATTCCAACAGTACTTCTGAATTTCTTTTGATGTTCCTGTACCATCATAGACTTGAAATTGGGGATCAGTGAGAAGAGCATATTCCATGAATTTCATCCTGACGCTGAGGACTTATTCAATGTCACTTGTGACTTAAAATGGGTCTGTGAAAAGCTTAATGATCGAAGTCAAAGGCATAAACGTCAGGTGATTATGCTGTTGCTTGTACTTTTTTTCTGACACATACTATTCGTGGTTCAACGGTCAAAGTCTTCAAAATGTAGTATTATTTCGTAGCTCTTACCTTTTGCTCTTTTGTCTATGCATGGAGCCATCTTTTGGATGGATAGGTCATTGAATATCTTTCAGGCACACACAATTTTCTCATTACTTCTGTTACTCCTATGTTGTATGATCAGGATATAGAAGTCGGAAAGGCTGTGAGGCCTCAGCTAGCTATGAGAGTCGGTAACGCTTCATCTGCATGGAAGAAGGTATTTCCTTGTTTTTTCTAGCTCCTAGTGTGACACTGCATGTTGTAACTATTGCCAAGGAAATACCCTCTCTGTATTTCTCTTTGGCATCACCTGAATCTGCTTCGTCAAACTGCCACCTCCCTGTCTCCAGCTTCATGGCAAACCAGTGGTTGCTGAGTGCAAATTTGATGGCGATCGTATCCAAATTCACAAGAATGGGGAAGAGATTCATTTCTTCTCACGGTAAATTAAATTGTTCCATATTTACTTGCACATTCTTCTGAAACGTATATGTTTTTGAGTTTACAGAGAGCCTCATCTTGGCCCACTAATGTTTTCTGTATGTCAGGACCTTTCTTGATCATTCTGAATATACATCTGGGATGTCCAAATTTATTAAGGAAAATATCCTGGTTGACAGGTATTGTTTATTATTACTAAGCAGTAGTATCCTCTTTTTTTGGGGGTACTGTAGCATTAATAAGAATGATGCTAGACTTTGCATGAAAGAAGTCCATCTCAGGGCTTAGTCCTATCATAATAAACAAATGGACAAAATCTTTCCAGTGATTATTGGAACATGTAGTCAGTTTGTTGGTCTTATTTGGCTAGTTAGCTAGATAGACAAACCCGAATGTGCTGAGTTATTATGGGATCATCTTGCCCCTTATATTATTTCCTTGACAATATAAGCTCTCTGTGGGAATGATATCAATGTTTTGTGTAGATTATTTCACAATACAACTTGGTCACTCATTCTTAACTCTGATATGAATTCAACTGAATCCTCAGGTGTATTTTGGATGGGGAGATGCTTGTTTGGGATACTGCGCTTAATCGGTTTGCTGAATTTGGCTCAAACCAGGAAATAGGTTTTTAAACTTTCATTGGAATTAGTAATATTTTGCGTGTTCTGTTGAATATTTTACAGTGAACTCAAACTATTTTATTCACAGCAAAGGCTGCTAGTGAGGGGCTGGAGACAAATCGACAGGTTTTATCATTAACTTGTTCACTATAGGTTCATTTTAGATTCACCCTGGTATGGCAGTCCCTATCTAACTGAAATTACCTTTTTCCCCTTGCAGTTGTGCTGTATCCTTCACTTTTAACTGCTTCTTGCATCTTGCTTTCTGTATTGATACCTACTCCCTCTGTTCGGAATTACTTGTCTCGGAAACGGATGTACCTAGAACTAAAATACGTCTAGATACATCCATTTCTGCGACAAGTAATTCCGAACGGAGGGAGTAACTGGCAAATTGGTAATGAAACACCTTTTGGGTTTCAGTGTCCTGAAAACACTAGGACATTTGTTTCTCGCTTGGGTAGATCTATATGCATTTAACACATGACCTGAAATTTATTTTCCTTTGGTTCGCAAATACTTAATTATGAGGAACATTATTTCACCCTTCAGTTTTTCATATCACTTTTTCTTTTCATGCTGGCCATGTTTTGCTTGACGCTAGGAATGTACAGATATTGCTTTTGACATTCTTTATTCTGGAGACACTAGTGTTATCCACCAAAGTTTGTCGGAGCGGCACGAAATTCTGCGGAAGGTTGTCAAACCTTTAAAGGGTCGTCTTGAGATTTTGGTCCCAACAGGTGGTCTAAACACCCATCGCCCCCCAGGTAGCTCCTGAAAGTTATATGCTGTCTCAACTTGACATCTGATTCAAATAAATAAATCTAGATGGCATCTTCAAAAAATTTGCCACAGGGGTGTTAACAGAACTGTCCTTTTGCTTTGACATGTTTTTTTTTATGTTTACAAATTTATTTTCTGCAGTGCATAACGAGCTTGATTTTTTTGCTATATCTTTTTTTTCCTTTCAGTAATATGTAACAGTAGTTATGCTTGCAAATTGTAGATGAACCATGCTGGTCCATTTTTGCTCCCAATATTGAAGACGTTGAGAAATTCTTCAAGGAGACTGTCGAAAACAGGTTTGTTTCCACTTCCTAAACACAAAACAACGTAGCAATCTGTTTGTAACACTAATAACTAAATGTGGTCTCTTGATTTTTCAATCCATTGTTTGTGATTAGAGATGAGGGAATTGTACTAAAGGACCTTGATTCCAAATGGGAACCTGGTGATCGAACTGGAAAGTGGCTTAAACTAAAGCCTGATTATATACATGCTGGTGCTGATCTGGATGTTATTATTATAGGTCAGCATCATCATGCTTACTTGAAGTATTAACAGTAAACTTTTCCACCTGTTGATTGAGTGCAGTGATTGAGTGTATGTCCATTCCTTTATTTTTTAGGTGGATATTATGGATCAGGGCGTCGAGGAGGAGAGGTGTGTACATGTGCTTGTTTTGAATTTCACATACTTCTTTCACTGTTCTGGTTTCAACATTAACACTAGCTGAGGTGCAAAGTTTTGAATGTGTACTCTTGATTCTTACATAACAACTCATGACTTACCAACTGCAATTTTCTTGTAATGCTAAGACTATACTTAAATTATCTTTGTTCTTCCAAGTGGATGCTATGAAGGAATTCTGATCATTCGAAACCGATTTATAGGTTGCACAGTTTTTAGTTGGTCTTGCAGTGTCTTCAGATGATAATAGTCACCCCAAAAGGTAAGCAAACCTTTTCTCCTACAGTAGTTTGTGTACCTTTATATCTACCAATGTGGGGGAAAGTAGGTGGATATATGGTTAAGAGAGGGAATTCGGTTCTCCTAATACTATATTGACGTTCTTAATAGCTAAGTTCTGGTCTCAAAAGGAAAAAAAGCAAGTAAAAAAATTATAGCATTTTGATCATTCAGTTTTTCATGTTCTAATAGTTCTCAGAGTGTTTCTTATGAGCTTTTGATATGGTCAGATTGTCAAAGTTTTTGTTTCCTACCTTTATGTATTTTGCTATCCTTGCAAGATTTCTTTCATTTTGTCGAGTCGGTACTGGTCTCTCCGATGAAGAACTTGCCACTCTAGTCGCGAAACTGAAGCCCCACTTTAGGTATATTGTCTTTGTTTCTGCTTTTGCATTATTATTAGTTTAGTATGCTACATGTTTGAATTTATTTGTTAAGGCACCCCATTTCCGTCTCATGAATGGCTATTTTTTTAATCATCAAAAGTGGAACCCCCAAAAAAACACCCAGATTTTATGAAGTAACAAACAATTCGAAGGAGCGGCCAGATGTTTGGATAGAAAGCCCTGATAAGTAAGCTTTCTTTAATCATTTGGGTTCTTGGCTTCTTACTAGCCAGCCTCAGCTGTAGCAAGCATCTGATCTGCTAAATCACGAATTGCAGGTCAGTCATACTATCTATAACAAGTGATATTCGAACAATTAAATCCGAGGTAATTCATTTTAAAGAATCGAATACTTGTTGTATTGCAGTCTTCAAAAAAGTTATGCTCAAGAAATATTTCTTCTTGTCCAATTTAGCCAATCACTGATTTGCTCTCCAGTTGGTTTTTGACAATTGCTTCCAATATATTGAAGGTTTTTGCTGCCCCATACTGCTTGAGGTTCCCCCGCATTCAACGAGTGAGATATGATAAGCCATGGCACGAGTGCCTTGATGTGCAATGTAATTCTTTTTTGCGCTTTTAATAGTTTTTTTGTATCAATATCCTCATTTCAATTTGAATATCTCACAGTAAGGCACATTGCTTCTGATGCCATGCATATTGATTATATATCTGAAAGATGAACTCTGGAATATTGATCATTGCAGCATTTGTGGAGATCGTGCACTCAAGTAATGGGTCAATGCACAAGGCAGAAGATGATAAGAGTCTGAAAAATGACAACTTACAGAACCCAAAAATAAACAAAAGGGGGGAGAAGAAGAATGTATCAATCATCCCTTCACATCTTATGAAGACTGACATATCAGGCTTAAAGGGCGAAACCCTGATATTTGCAAACACGATGTTCTGTATCCTTTTTTTTGGCATATATGCCACTACCTACACATTTGTGTAGAAGGTCAAGCAACTATATCTGCATCTTTTTAAAGCACACCATATATTCGGACTGGTACATTCCTTATCATACTTAGATTTTGTCAACACCCCTCCGTCATATAACCTCGACTATTTCCATAAACTGGTTGTGGAGAATGGAGGATCTTTCTCGATGAATCTTAATGACTCTGTTACTCACTGCATAGCAGCGGAGAAGAAAGGTATTCCACTTTTGTTGTGCAGGGCTACTTTTCCTTATCCTGGGTGCTGAGTACATACAGTTTGAGGCTATTTGCTGCACTCTCAGGTATCAAATATCAGGCGGCCATACGCCACGGAAGGATCATTCATTATTCCTGGATCTTGGACTGTTGCAAGCAAAAAATACTTCTTCGTTTGCAACCCAAGTTCGTCCTTTGCTTATATCACATATTCCTCTAATCTTTTTACCCAACATATTCTAATGCATTTTGCTGTGCAGGTATATCCTCTTTCTTGCAGATTTTGCCAGGCACAAATTTCCTGAAGAGATCGACTCGTATGCAGATTTTTACTACTGGGACATCGATGTTTCTGACCTGAAGCAGGTACAAAGCTTATTTTTGTATGCGGCAAATGCTTTATCTCCTTAAACACATGTGACAATTTTTCAAAAATCAAGATGTGTTACGGGGGTCTGAATTAATCATGCTACCAGCTATAGTATGGCTGATAGCATTGTTTATAGAAGAATGACGTAGACAGCAGGCTATAGAAGCTGATGGCATTGTTTATAGAAGAACGACCTAGACACCAGGCACCAATACCATGACAGTTGAACCCCAATGGGTGGGTTCAGGGGCGGAGCCACGTTGGGCTACCAGGGTGCACATGCACCAGGGTCCAACATCTTTTTTCCTTGCAATCAGCCCATAAAAGTTGGTGTGTGCACCCTGGTATTTCATGGGCTCTGCACAATTTGGTGTATGCTCCTTAGCCCATGAGCTGTGCACCTTGGCCTTGTTTGGCCTAGATCTGCCCCTGGGTGGGTTGATGTTCACGCGGCCCCACAAACTGAGTGGTGCTCAGTTCTCTCAGTCAGCTATATAGTAGAAGGTGCACATAGCCACATACTACAGTACACCCTGTAGCTAGCTGGAAGCTACATGGGATTGCTACAGTACATATATGAGCAATTTGCAAACCCCTCAACATGAGCCTTGGGACAGATGAATCTGAAATAGGCTATAGCTTTAGGGATATCCGAAGGCCACATTTATGTACATCCCGTGAATAAAGCCTCAGATAGAGAAAGCACTATTTGATAGTATCTCTTTGCTAGAGAAATCATGTTGCGATATCCCTTTCAGACACATAAATCTTCGACAGATTTCACCAATTTAAATCTCCCTAATAATGGCCATCAAACAACTCACCCAGCGAGCACTGTTAGAGTTTGAATGACAGCACAAACATAATTTTGGATTGTTACTTCACCATAGATCCACGTATTGTCGCATCCCCTGGCATTGTAATTTTGTTGTTAAAGTGGTTTTATCACATAAAATTCTTAGCTTGTGCTGAGAAGGTTGCTCTGACTAGCAAGTGGCAGGAAAGGTGTTGCTGGCTGTGACTTGAAATATTGTTGCTTTTTGCCCTTTTTATAAGGGCTAGTTTATGGTTATAGTTTCAGTTCTTTCATTGATTCATTGTTCAGATATTCATCAACATGGACAAAGTTACTGTCGATCCAAGCATGGTACACCGGTACAAAAAGAAGTATTATGCAGATGAAAGATTCTGCTTCTTCCAGGGTTGCTGCGTTTACTTGTATCATGCACCTTTAGTGTAAGTCTCATTTACTGCCAAATATCATCTTCCATGTAATGTCAATACTTATTTGTTTCTCCTTTTTTTGTTTTCTTCCTGAAGGAACGAGGACTACAATGTAATATCTGATCTTGCACTAAAGAGGGTGAAGCAGGACCTTACAATGCATGGTGGTCAGTATTGCAGCAGCCTTGCTCCTGCTACCCATTTGGTTATAGTTTCAGTTCTTGAGGTGTACAATTTTGACATATTGTACAAGAGGTGATGATTTAATGCTTTTTTTTGTATATTATTGTGAGTGACAGGGAATAGGAACAGTAATGAGTCTATTGTTTATGCAGCTTCTCTCCAGCTGAGAGGCGTTACCTACACGACAAAAGATTGCATGTTGTCAGTAACAAGTGGTTAGAAGATTCAGTGGAGAAACAAATGAAATTGCCTGAAACCGCCTACAACCTTAAACCGGATACATTAGAAGAAATACAAATCGAAAGGAGGTATATGTTGAATGTTCACATTTGAAGGTTCAACGTATCCACCATTTCATCATCTCTGAAAACAACTATTTACCTTTTGATTGTTGATGTTTTATTTCAGTGAGGAAAAGGCCCAGCCCTCTAATGACAAGACTGCTGAAAATGAGGAGGTTGAAATATCTCATGTTAAACATGCAAGGAAAAGGGGCAGGGCGACAAGCAGTAGTTCGAGAACTGTACGGGCTGCTCCTAGGCCAGTCCGAACAACAAGGGCTAGAAGAGGAAATAAGCAGGCAAAAATAGATGATGGTGAACCTGAAGAAGACGGTCCTGGTGAAACAGGTCAAGATGATGAAAAGTCGAACACAGATCCCATCTCCAGGATGGAAGAAGATAGCAGTGACAAGCACCAACGACCACCTCGAGCTGCTCCTAGACCAGTTCGAAGAACAAGTGCTAGAAGAGGAACCCGGCAAGCGAAAATAGACTATCGTGAATCTGACGAAAGCGGCCCTGGTGAAACAGGTGAAGAAGATCAAAAGGTTGGCACAGATGCTGTCGTAAAGATGGAAGAAGATAGCCTGGATGAAAACCAAGGACCGCCTGCAGGGGCCCAGTTCATCACATTGGACGATCGAGAGCCCACAGTCGTCAAACTGAGTGCCGCAGAGGAGAAGACAGGCAGTCCAAAGTTCGAAAGCAAAGGAACTTCCCAAAGAACAGACGCTGGTGAAGGAGAGAGCATGGCAGGTGAGAAGATAGAACAGATGGTTGATCCTCTGCACGCGATGCTCCTCGACATGATACCGTCGCTTAGGGAAGAAGCGAGCAGCGATCCCCCAGCCAAAGTCGAGCATGATCCGCCGCGTGTGAGAAGTTCCATGTCGGATAACAGGGCTCCGGTGCCTGAGACAGGTGGTTCTGCATCCAATCCCGTGGCTCCGGCACCGCCGGCAGGAAGTTCGTCATACAGTGCGGGGGTTCCAGCCCCAGATCCAAATCCCGCGGCTCCCAAGAAGAAAAAGGTGAGCTACAAAGATCTGGCCGACGAGTTTCTGAAAGATTGGTGAGAGTGCTTCGGCTCTGTGGGCTCGGGGTAGCACGTACGCCGTACGTCTTTTTCACCGTTTCCACGGTCCTGTAAATATGACAGATGCTTGTAACCATCAACCTTGTCCGTACCATGGCCCTAGTTATCTCGTGGAGTGAGAGCATAGCAGAGACTGTGAGTTGTGCCTGAAAAAATTGATGCTGGACCAAACTGTGATGGCTTCCAGCACTCGGTGGCCTGCAGTGTGTACCGTAGCCGCGTCGGTAGCCTGGTTCGGCCCTATGGATTGGTTGGTTTTCCGTCAGGCGTCGACGCGTCCATTGCCGATGCCGTCGTGCGCTTCAGCCGGCGGCCAACTACAGAACCGCTTACGCACCAGGACGGCCCGCCTGTCCAGGTCTCAGATGAGGCCTCGTGTAGCGGAAGACGCACGACGCGACACCACGGGCTCACGGTGGGCGTGACGGGTGGTCGGCAGCACTGTGAAAGAAATGCACACGATGTGTGACGGGTGGACCACATTGAAACTTGACGTGCCAACGGCCTCCGTGTCGGCAACACCGGACAGGTCTAGTATTTTTTCTAAAAAAAAGGTCCTCTGGTTGCCGTCCTAGTCAACCCACCGTGAGACAACGAGCCACACTATCCGTGTCACTGACAAGCCGGTCTCCTCGCGCCCCAGCCTCCCAGGAAGGTTGGAGCCAAGCGCAGCCCCCCGTGGCACTCACTGACCGTATGGCCCCCACGGCTAATGCGGCCCCAGTTGCCATTCTATACGCCATGAATATTCGCGAGTAACTGGCGCGTCCCCATCCGAGCTTTTCCTCCTCACCTGTCGTCTCCCTCGACTTCTTTCTTTCCATCCGTCACCCCTCTCTCTGTCTCACTGGTTTTCTCCACTCCCCCAACCTTCATGTCAGCCCCCTTCTCCTTGACCAAAAATCCAGCCCCTTTCCACTTCTGGAGGCGTCGGCGATGGCATTCAAGCAGGTCTTCTGCGCCCTGCGAGAGGTCTTCCCGCAGGTATGGATTGGTCCGGCTGGCTGGCTCCACAAGATTTGTTCATGTTTTTGTTTGGAATACCTCAAGGTCAATTTCTTCTATGTAAATATGTAATAGTCCTATTTAGCAAAAATAAAATAAAAAATGGAGTAATTCATCTAGCTTACACGCGAAGATTCTATTTGGAGAATCTTATTTTCGGTCCTCTGCATTTTGGATTTTCCTGGGCGTGCTCTAGCTCCTACAAGGCACCACCGTATGGGTTGCCGACGAACTGTTTGATGAAATCTATTAATAGGACAATTCAAAAGATCTGTTGATAGACTCCCGGGAGCATTTCAGTTTTTCTTGGAGGGAGGTAAATTTCTGCTTTAGGCCAATAAAGGATAATTTATAATACTATTGAGAGAGAATGCTCTGCTCAGTATGTACAATCATATATGGAAGGGACATCAGTAGTAGGTCTGCACGTGCATAATATAAGTCCAGCCAAGTAATTATAGGGAAATACAGTAAAAAATAGTGACAGAAGATGCAAGGAGCCAACAGCCAAGTAAAATGCACAAGTATCAAGTCATTTATGCTGACATTATTCAACCTTTCCAAAAAATAAATATAAAATTCTGACATTCATTGTGCGGCCTTGCTGGATTATGGATTTCCCTGTCAACCAATGCCAAACATGGTTTACTTCATCCTGGAGACTGGATTCATTAACATGAACCACCTCCTACTGTATTTACGCGACCAATTCTAATATATGTGCAACTGTACATCAAGATAAAGAAAACATGGCATATTTAAGGTTATTTTTTCCCCTTTGTATTTGTGTTACAGGTTGATCTTCGAATATTGAAGGCTGTAGCCAGTCAGTATTCCTCTGATGTTGATGCAGCTGTTGGATTTGTTCTTTCCGATGTCATTCCAGCAGTAAGCGAACCTACTGAAACAGTTTTTACACTCCAAGATGTTGATTATGCAGAACACGACCATACTGATTGTAAGTAACTTTGTGCACTGTGTTTTGCACCGTTTTTTTTCATTCCTGTTGTTTGTTTTCATCCATTACATGGAAATACTTGTAGCAATCAAATATGTGCATCTGCTAGTTGTTTATTCAATGGGGCCTTCAGTCTCATGCTTGTTTGTTTCCAAATGTTAGCCAGGAAATCTAACTTGCACTCTGGAGGGATATCATTGGTGGATCTAGGAGCTCGAGAGGATACCAGTGCCCTATTTGGTACGTCAGCTGAGAGCAGTGGCACTGTTGGTGAATGTGATCCGTTTTCAGATTATGATGGACCATTCCAGAGTAAGAACAAAATAGAAAAATGTTCCCAGATCGAGGATAAAGTGGTGATAAATGAAACAAGAATTCCTACAACAGTAATGAACAGCCTTCTTCAGGAGCATTATGCTCTGCTTGGATCGTCATCGACATCTGCAGCGGAGCCACATATGATGGAGTATGAGCAGTCTGATTCAGGAGGATGTAATGATCATTGTGCAGCTGAAAAAGATGAAGTGACTCCAGAGACTGAAATAGGCAACCACAAACACTGTAATGATAATTATGAGCTATCAGATTTGCTTGCCTCTTCTGGGAATATGTTGCCATTATTTAAGGAGAGCCCTTCAGATTGTGCAGTGAAACATGGAGGGCAAGTGCCTCTGAAACTTTCTGATGAGGTAAGTAAACATGATTTCGACAAGTCAGAAGATAACTGTTACTTGGAAACCTTACTTGTGAATTTTCACTCAAAGGAAGACAAACAGACATCAAAGAATTTGCCAAATGCTCCAACTGTCCATACGCTCTCCAACCCAAAGGATAATAATGACTTACAAGTTCTGTTTGAAAACAAAGATAATGCTGGAGAAGAGTTGGGTGCACTCTGTACTGCAGAAAATACCCCTGAGCTCCACAAGTCAGCAAATGATGGCAACTTCTACAATTTATTTGGCGATCTATGCACAGTTGACGAGACAACAAAAGTACCATTGAATTTTACTGAGGAGAAAAATGAGCAGTCTTTTGTTAAGCTAGACAATCAACACAAGCTATTTGACTTATTTGCCTCATCCAAAATCGTAGATAATTCATTACAACCCTTTCAAGAAAAGGGTGGTTCCGAGACAGTTCATAATGAGGAGCTACCTTCAATACATCTCAATTTCAATAATCGCCGAACTTTTACTAGTACGTGCAATTTCGATGGTGATAAGTACTACTCCTTATGCCCGATGGTTGAGCTTGATGCAGATCAGCCTAATGAAGAATGGATGATGCCTGGTGCAGATAAAAGTGAGGGATTTCTTGATAACTCCACTCAGTCATTTCATATCACTGAAATAAACAAGAATATTTCTGATATCACTAAAAGCAAGGTAACTGTTGTACGACTAAGGCTTTCTCCTTAGAAACAATATTTTTAATCCTACTTGTCAATAAACCACTTTAAAAGCTCAGTATGTTTTTTCGTATCTTCTTATTAGTCTCAGGCCAGGTGTTTTTTATATCAGTTTGATTTTAATATATTACCCTTTATCGAAAAAAAACATGCTTATTAGTCTAAAAATACGGTACAAAGCCAAGTCAATGGGATTGCTTTTGATTCAATCCTTACTCTTAATTATGAAATCACAAATTATCAGTTACCTAGTTATGTTTTTGTAAACTGTGAAGTTTAATCTTTTATCAGTCATTGGCATGCATGCAGCCAGTAATTTCTCTTTTTTCTCACTTGAAAGCATTAGGGCAATACACTGAAACAAATTGAGAAACATATGTTCTGATTCTCAAAAAAATTGAGAAACATATGGGTCCTGCTTTATGTCCCGATTTGGATGGCGTGCCACTGATAGACTTCTTAGTTTATAGAGTAGTCTTGCTGTGGGTATAATAGCTCTTGGTTGTTATTGGCCAGGATATTTTGGTCTCTTCTTCTTTAGTCGAGATTATTTTTCTTGTTGATGTAATAAACTCTGTAATAAGTGTGGCTGCATGCATCTATGATGCAGAGGCCGGGGTTAAAAAGCTTCCATTATCTTAATAAAATGGGTCCTGCTTGATTGGCACCAAAAATTTCCAAGCCAATGTTTATTGAATTTTTTGCTTTGTTTAAGGCCTGAATTTTCCAGATTAGTCATTGGTAAGCCAAGATTTTGCATGCCAACACTTGCCAAATTATGGTACCGAATTTTGTAATAAAATTTAAACTATTCTGTAATATACATAAGAAAATTTGGTTAAATATACAGAACACAATAGTTTGATCATGAATTTTGTAGAAAGTTCACATAAAGCTCGTTGCAGGAATCATTGAGCTGTTTGTATGAATCAACAATCATGAAAATGAAAGAGGTTGAGCTTCAGGAGGAAAAGTCTCGACTAGCAAAACAAAATGCTGACAAGGCACATCAAAATTTTCTTGCCATGGCAGAGCACTTTAACCAGCTCATTGAGAATTCGAAAGAGTCAAATGATAAGGTACCATGTTCTTAATGCTCTGGTATCTTCATATGTATTGAAAAATGAGGCTTACTATTCATTCATTCATAAATAGCAAGCTCAAGTATTGTGTGGAGAAAATTGTTCGTTGGTGGCTCTAACTCAGGACCTTCAGTCTAAGCTTACCAAATTGGCTGCTCAAAGAAATGAAGCGCTTACAGCTGTTCAGGAGGTAACAACAGCTAAACTTAATTAAGAGCGAAGTGCCAACAGAATAACATTGAACAAGGATGCTGTTATTTTGTGAGTAAGAAATTGATAGTAATGTTTTATGTTCATGCCCAATTCGAGTGCACAGATTAAATTTCAACTAGATGCACGTCTAGCAACTTCGATGGAGGAAGAGGCTGCAGCAATGGAGCAAATTATTCAAGAAGATAAATTAGCTCTATTGTTAC
This sequence comes from Triticum dicoccoides, assembly GCF_002162155.2. Taxonomy (NCBI): domain Eukaryota; kingdom Viridiplantae; phylum Streptophyta; class Magnoliopsida; order Poales; family Poaceae; genus Triticum; species Triticum dicoccoides. The sequence goes on from NC_041382.1 coordinate 688,355,543, forward strand.
GTAAAGAGAAGGAAGCTACAATGGGGAGCATAATGGAGGAGTCAAGAAAGCTCCAAAAGGAAGCCGAAGAGAACATTTTGGTAATAGGCAAAATTTAGTTTGTAGATTTTACTGTTTCTTTCAATTGTTGCTCTTCTTGCATACCTTGTATTAATGGATTCAAAAATTTCTCGTTGCAGCTGAGAGAACAATTGCTGGACCAGGGTCACATCATTGATATCATGCAGTATGTTACACTCTCCCACTAATATAGGCTTACTGCTCATTCATACATGCATTTATTTGACCGGTGTTAGTGTGTATAATTTTAAAATGAGGCTCTGCCATACTATGTCGTGTACATCCTTTTGTTTTGGAGCCTATCTCGATAGGAGGGTGGGTGCACTCCCCAACCACCCAACTCTTCATCCAAAACTTGGGTGACTTGTGTCTTCTTCGTAGTGAAAAATCTTGTTAACAACCTTGCCTTTCCATCTGGTAGCTGACTACCAACCTTTGTTGGACAAAACTGGTAACAAGTTTGTGGCTGTTGAGCGGGATGATCATCAAAGGAGGGTGGCTCGTCATGGTGAAAACGATTCTGCCCGCGATTCCATCCACACCATGATGGCAACAGAGATGCCCAAGTGACTGCTCGAGGCCATCGATAAGTGGTTGCGCAAGTTCTTCTGAACTGATCACCTCGATGCTAATGGTGGCAACTGCTCAGTAGCATGGTACGATGACTGCAGGCCGGTCGAGCTGGGGGGCCTCGGCATCAAGAACCTGTAGAAATTGAGCTTGGTGCTGCATGCGAGATGACACTTTTTTTTAGCATAACAGTGAGGAATTCCCCACTGCAATTTTTATATTGTTAACATAAATCAATACTATATGATTAACAAGTGTCAAACAAAGTAAAAAAAAACAGAGCTAAAAAGGAGAAAATTCGTAACTAGTGAAGATTACTAAGCCATGCTTTCAATTGAGCTGTATACTGTCTTCTAGCTCTTTGGCCAACCATAGTTAGCTCTTGTATTATCGATACAACCTCTGAATATGAATGCCCTTGTTTTACTTTCGTAGGGGAGAAATAGCAAGCATCCAGGCCCGTGTAAGCAAGCTTAAATCAGCCTTGGTGACGACTAGCAGCTCAGCTAATTCTTCCCACAAGAATGACTGCAAGAGTGCGTCAGTTGACACAGACCGGCCCTTGGGGAGCAATGAAAACAGAGATGATCTGCCTCAGAGGAACCATGCTAAGGACCATACGACGTCTTCGGATGATGACGATGACGAATGGGAGGTGCTGGAAGCAAATTAAGCCTAGAGTGATTCAGTTCACTGTTCAAATATGTCTTGGTCAATAAGAGGACATCATTTTGGCTCATCCAAAATTTATGTGCCAAGCAGCAGAATGTACAGCCCCACTAGTGCACACGGCAGATTCATGCACCAAACTGCTACTGTCGGAAGACTGAACCTCCAAACAATTCAGGTGTTTGGCTCTCGTGCTTTGTAAATATGCAGATGTGCCGATGGACATATATCAGTGTTTACTGTTGTAATTAAACTTGGTTGTAATCTATCTATCATGTAAATAAACATGAAGTTATGTGCCTATGTTTGTTCGTAGTCAAGTTTATACATATATATTGGCAAAGAATGTGATTCAAATGTATGCATGTTACCTTTTCCCCGATACAGGGCGCTTTTTATTAACTCACAATGTCGGATCAAGAGAATAAAAACATCATGAGCACACACCCGACATATGATTATGACTAGTAGGCGAAGGCGCAGCGCAACGCCGCGCCCGTGCTTGAGCTGGTTATTGGTTTATTTGGTTGATATTTTTGTTTGAAAACTTGAGTAAAGCTAGCATAGAATAAGAAGGGTGAGAGCAGGGGAGGCCTATGGCGGGGCGGTAGACGGCAGTGGCAAATCGACTTTATGAAAAAACCAATGAAACGACAAATGAAGTCGGCGGTTGCTGCTTCCTCTTTGATTACTTAGGAGCACATGCACTGAAATGTGTGCCAAAATCCCTTGCCATTTTAAGTTGTGCCTTCCTTGTGGGCAGAAAATGTGGAAAGTTGTTAATAGAACTTGTTGCTTCCCATTTTCTTCTTAATGTTTATCTCCAGCCTCAAGCTTCTGGGTACAACTTGGGATTAGCGGGAGGATCAGAAGATGAATCGTCTTGTGATGCTATGCTGGCCTGTAACCAGATATCACCTGAAACTATATTGTATGTCTGGAACAATTGGAGGTCAATAAGAGTTAAAGTCCTATCTCATCTTCGTCACTCCGTTGGCCAAGAATCAAATGATTGTGCAGTTAGGTATGATGATCTTTGTGCTAGATACTTTAGGTTGAGAAAAGATGGTGACAATGACCGATATGTGGTTCTTAACATGAATTCAAGGGTGCTTTCTAACCTAGACAGAAGCTCTTTGCAGCAAGATGACAACATACGTTGGCTGGATTCTATTCAATTTCATTCATTTGTTCAGAATTTCTGGATAAAGGAGCTATTTTCAATTAGTTTGGCTGTACTCAAAAAGTTATCTTGCCTTCAGTTCTCTCCACAGCAGGCATCTTCATACGCCCTTGGGAGAAGTATCCTTATCATGTACGAAATTGCAATGTTTCTGAAGGAGCCAGAGTTTGGTTTTCCCATAAGCACCATAAAGTTAAGAAGCTTCTTTGTTTGGTGCGAAAGGCGCTTCTTAGAGTTTGTTTCTCATGTTTGGAGGGATGGGACCGTGAAGCCCCTCTTGTGTATGCCTGAATCACCAACTGCATATGATCTGATAACTGATTCCCTTAGCGCAAATCTCAGGCCAACATATAAGAAACTGACTCATGGGCATCTTGGGAGAGTTACCATGTTTTTGCTACATCTAGGACGATGTACATCAGAGGAGTCAGAAGAAATGCTGTTTTCAAGACTTCTGCAGTACCTGGACAAAGAATCCGAGTGGGCAAAAAAAATTCAGTCCCTGAAGATATTTAATTGTTCGGGTGGGATTTTTGGCAGGCCCATGGCCCCACATAAAACTCATCAAATAGTGCCATAACCTCGGGCTTGATAATTTGCCAGAAGGTTTGAAAGAACTTCACTGGGAGGCCATCCGATCCCGAAGCTGAAGACGGGTTCATACCCTTAATCGTGGCGAGGACTTCCTCCTCACCGAAAGGGGCCATAAGGGCGTTATTATCCGTGTCCGAGACCAGTTGGCAGCCCGACCAAGTGTCCAGGGCCAGCGAGGCGCCACCCCGAGGGGTGGCGGAGAATAAGGCCTTATAGAAGCCGTCTACGTGAGTGCGTATCTCCGAGGGACGAAGGAGGATGGTGTCACCGTCCCAGATGTTGGAAATATGCCCTAGAGGCAATAATAAAGTGGTTATTATTATATTTTCGTGTTCATGATAATTGTCTATTGTTCATGCTATAATTGTATTAACCAGAAACCGTAATACATGTGTGAATACGTAGATCGTAATATGTCCCTAGTAAGCCTCTAGTTGACTAGCTCGTTGATCAATAGATGGTCATTGTTTCCTGACCATGGACATTGGATGTCATTGATAACGGGATCACATCATTAGGAGAATGATGTGATGGACAAGACCCAATCCTAAACGTAGCACAAGATCGTGTAGTTCGTTTGCTAAAGCTTTTCTAATGTAGTATCATTTCCTTAGACCATGAGATTGCGCAACTCCCGGATACTGTAGGAATGCTTTGGGTGTACCAAACTATTGGGGAACGTAGTAATTTCAAAAAAATTCCTACGCACACGCAAGATCATGGTGATGCATAGCAACGAGCGGGGAGAGTGTTGTCTACGTACCCTTGTAGACCGAAAGCGGAAGTGTTAGCACAACGCGATTGATGTAGTCGTACGTCTTCATGATCTGACCGATCCAAGTACCGAACGCACGGCACCTCCGAGTTCAGCACACGTTCAGCTCGATGACGTCCCGCGAACTCCAATCCAGTAGAGCTTCACGGGAGAGTTCCGTCAGCATGATGACGTGGTGACGATGATGATGTTCTACCGTCGCAGGGCTTCGCCTAAGCACCACTACGATATGATCGAGGTGGATTATGGTGGAAGGGGGCACCGCACACGGCTAAGAGATTAAGAGATCAATTGTTGTGTCTATGGGGTGCCCCCTGGCCACGTATATAAGGGAGTGGAGGAGGAGGGGGCCGGCCAAGAGGAGGAGGCGCGCCCAAGGGGGGGCAATCCTACTCCAAGTAGGTTTTGCCCCCCTTTCCTATTCCAACTAGGAGAAGGGGGGAGGAGGAGGTGGAGAGAAGGAAGGAGAAGGGGGGCCGCGCCCCCTTCCCTTTCCCAATTCAGATTGGGGCAAGGGGGGCTGCACGCCACCTCCTGCTGCCTCTCCTCTTCCACTACTTTGGGCCCATGAGGCCCAATAACCCCCGGGGGGGTTCCGGTAACCCCCCGGTACTCCGGTATATATCCGATAACCCCCGGAACCATTCCGTGTCCAAATATAGTCGTCCAATATATCAATCTTCATGTCTCGACCATTTCGAGACTCCTCGTCATGTCCGTGATCACATCCGAGACTCCGAACAACCTTTGGTACATCAAAACTCATAAACTCATAATATAACCGACATCGAAACGTTAAGCGTGCGGACCCTACGGGTTCGAGAACTATGTAGACATGACCGAGACATGTCTCCGGTCAATAACCAATAGCGGAACCTGGATGCTCATATTGGCTCCCACATATTCTACGAAGATCTTTATCGGTCAGACCGCATAACAACATACGTTGTTCCCTTTGTCATCGGTATGTTACTTGCCCGAGATTCGATCGTCGGTATCTCAATACCTAGTTCAATCTCGTTACCGACAAGTCTCTTTACTCATTCCGTAATACATCATTCTGCAACTAACTCATTAGTTGCAATCCTTGCAAGGCTTTAAGTGATGTGCATTACCGAGAGGGCCCAGAGATACCTCTCCGACAATCGGAGTGACAAATCCTAATCTCGAAATACGCCAACCCAACAAGTACCTTTGGAGACACCTGTAGAGCACCTTTATAATCACCCAGTTACGTTGTGACGTTTGGTAGCACACAAAGTGTTCCTCCGGTAAATGGGAGTTGCATAATCTCATAGTCATAGGAACATGTATAAGTTATGAAGAAAGCAATAGCAACAAACTAAACGATCAAGTGCTAAGCTAACAGAATGGGTCAAGTCAATCACATCATTCTCCTAATGATGTGATCTCGTTAATCAAATGACAACTCATGTATATGGTTAGGAAACATAACCATCTTCGATCAACGAGCTAGTCAAGTAGAGGCATACTAGTGACACTCTGTTTGTCTATGTATTCACACATGTATTATGTTTCCGGTTAATACAATTATAGCATGAATAATAAACATTTATCATGATATAAGGAAATAAATAATAACTTTATTATTGCCTCTAGGGCATATTTCCTTCAGTCTCCCACTTGCACTAGAGTCAATAATCTAGATTACACTATGATGATCCTAACACCCATGGAGCCTTGGTGTTGATCATGTTTTGCTCGTGGAAGAGGCTTAGTCAACGGGTCTGCAACATTTAGATCCGTATGTATCTTGCAAATTTCTATGTCTCCCACCTGGACTAAATCCCGGATGGAATTGAAGCATCTCTTGATGTGCTTGGTTCTCTTGTGAAATCTAGATTCCTTCGCTAAGGCAATTGCTCCAGTATTGTCACAAAAGATTTTCATTGGACCCGATGCACTAGGTATGACACCTAGATCGGATATGAACTCCTTCATCCAGACTCCTTCATTTGCTGCTTTCGAAGTAGCTATGTACTCCGCTTCACATGTAGATCCCGCCACGACGCTTTGTTTAGAACTGCACCAACTGACAGCTCCACCGTTCAATGTAAACACGTATCCGGTTTGCGATTTAGAATCGTCCGGATCAGTGTCAAAGCTTGCATCAACGTAACCATTTACGATGAGCTCTTTGTCACCTCCATAAACGAGAAACATATCCTTAGTCCTTTTCAGGTACTTCAGGATGTTCTTGACCGCTGTCCAGTGATCCACTCCTGGATTACTTTGGTACCTCCCTACTAGACTTATAGCAAGGCACACACCAGGTCTGGTACACAACATTGCATACATGATAGAGCCTATGGATGAAGCATAGGGAACATCTTTCATTTTCTCTCTATCTTCTGCAGTGGTCGGACATTGAGTCTTACTCAACTTCACACCTTGTAACACAGGCAAGAACCCTTTCTTTGCTTGATCCATTTTGAACTTTTTCAAAACTTTGTCAAGGTATGTGCTTTGTGAAAGTCCAATTAAGCGTCTTGATCTATCTCTATAGATCTTAATGCCCAATATGTAAGCAGCTTCACCGAGGTCTTTCATTGAAAAACTATTATTCAAGTATCCCTTTATGCTATCCAGAAATTCTATATAATTTCCAATCAGTAATATGTCATCCACATATAATATCAGAAATGCTACAGAGCTCCCACTCACTTTCTTGTAAATACATGCTTCTCCAAAAGTCTGTATAAAACCAAATGCTTTGATCACACTATCAAAGCATTTATTCCAACTCCGAGAGGCTTGCACCAGTCCATAAATGGATCGCTGGAGCTTGCACACTTTGTTAGCTCCCTTTGGATCGACAAAACCTTCCGGTTGCATCATATACAACTCTTCTTCCAGAAATCCATTCAGGAATGCAGTTTTGACATCCATCTACCAAATTTCATAATCATAAAATGCGGCAATCGCTAACATGATTCGGACAGACTTAAGCATCGCTACGGGTGAGAAGGTCTCATCATAGTCAATCCCTTGAACTTGTCGAAACCCTTTCACAACAAGTCGAGCTTTGTAGACAATAACATTACCATCAGCGTCAGTCTTCTTCTTGAAGATCCATTTATTCTCAATTGCTTGCCGATCATTGGGCAAGTCAACCAAAGTCCACACTTTGTTCTCATACATGGATCCCATCTCAGATTTCATGGCTTCAAGCCATTTTGCGGAATCTGGGCTCACTATCGCTTCTTCATAGTTCGTAGGTTCATCATGATCCAGTAGCATGACTTCCAGAATAGGATTACTGTACCATTCTGGCGTGGATCTTATTCTGGTTGATCTACGAGGTTCAGTAATAACTTGATCTGAAGTTTCATGATCATCATCATTAACTTCCTCACTAATTGGTATAGTCGTCACAGGAACCGGTTTATGTGATGAGCTACTTTCCAATAAGGGAGCAGGTACGATTACCTCATCAAGTTCTACTTTCCTCCCACTCACTTATTTCGAGAGAAACTCCTTCTCTAGAAAGGATCCATTCTGAGCAACGAATGTCTTGCATTTGGATCTGTGATAGAAGGTGTACCCAACAGTCTCCTTTGGGTATCCTATGAAGACACATTTCTCCGATTTGGGTTCGAGCTTATCAGGTTGAAGCTTTTTCACATAAGCATCGCAGCCCCAAACTTTAAGAAACGACAACTTTGGTTTCTTGCCAAACCACAGTTCATAAGGCGTCGTCTCAACGGATTTTGATGGTGCCCTATTTAACGTGAATGCGGCCGTCTCTAAAGCATAACCCCAAAACGATAGCGGTAAATCAGTAAGAGACATCATAGATCGCACCATATCTAGTAAAGTAAGATTACGATGTTCGGACACACCATTACGCTGTGGTGTTCCGGGTGGCGTGAGTTGTGAAACTATTCCACTTTGTTTCAAATGTAGACCAAACTCGTAACTCAAATATTCTCCTCCACGATCAGATCGTAGAAACTTTATTTTCTTGTTACGATGATTTTCAATTTCACTCTAAAATTCTTTGAACTTTTCAAATGTTTCAGACTTATGTTTCATCAAGTAGATATACCCATATCTGCTTAAATCATCTGTGAAGGTGAGAAAATAACGATATCCGCCACGAGCCTCAACATTCATTGGACCACATACATCTGTATGTATGATTTCTAACAAATCTGTTGCTCTCTCCATAGTACCGGAGAACGGCGTTTTAGTCATCTTGCCCATGAGGCACGGTTCACAAGTACCAAGTGATTCATAATCAAGTGGTTCCAAAAGTCCATAATTATGGTGTTTCTTCATGCGCTTTACACCGATATGACCTAAACGGCAGTGCCACAAATAAGTTGCACTATCATTATCAACTCTGCATCTTTTGGCTTCAACATTATGAATATGTGTATCACCACTATCGAGATTCATAAAAAATATCCACTCTTCAAGGGTGCATGACCATAAAAGATATTACTCATATAAATAGAACAACCATTATTCTCTGATTTAAATGAATAACCGTCTCACATCAAACAAGATCCAGATATAATGTTCATGCTCAACGCTGGCACCAAATAACAATTATTTAGGTCTAAAACTAATCCCGAAGGTAGATGTAGAGGTAGCGTGCCGACCGCGATCACATCGACTTCGGAACCATTTCCCACGCGCATCGTCACCTCGTCCTTGGCCAGTGTTCGCTTAATCCGTAGTCCCTGTTTCGAGTTGCAAATATTAGCAACAGAACCAGTATCAAATACCTAGGTGCTACTGCGAGCTCTAGTAAGGTACACATCAATAACATGTATATCACATATACCTTTGTTCACCTTGCCATCCTTCTTATCCGCCAAATACTTGGGGCAGTTCCGCTTCCAGTGACCAGTCTGCTTGCAGTAGAAGCACTCAGTTTCAGGCTTAGGTCCAGACTTGGGTTTCTTCTCCTGAGCAGCAACTTTCTTGCTGTTCTTCTTGAAGTTCCCCTTGTTCTTCCCTTTGCCCTTTTTCTTGAAACTGGCAGTCTTATTGACCATCAACACTTGATGCTCCTTCTTGATTTCTACCTCCGCAGCCTTTAGCATTGCGAAGAGCTCGGGAATCGTCTTATCCATCCCTTGCATGTTATAGTTCATCACGAAGCTCTTGTAGCTTGGTGGCAGTGATCGAAGAACTCTGTCAATGACACTATCAACAGGAAGATTAACTCCCAGTTGAGTCAAGTGATTATGATACCCAGACATTTTGAGTATATGTTCACTGACAGAACTATTCTCCTCCATAGCTATAGAACTTATTGGAGACTTCATATCTCTCAATCCGGGCATTTGCTTGAAATATTAACTTCAACTCCTAGAACATGTCATATGCTCCATGACGTTCAAAACGTCGTTGAAGTCCCGATTCTAAGCCGTAAAGCATGGCACACTGAACTATTGAGTAGTCATCAGCTTTGCTCTGCCAGATGTTCATAACATCTGGTGTTGCTCCTGCGGTAGGCCTGGCACCCAGCGGTGCTTCCAGGACGTAATTCTTTGTATGCAGCAATGAGGATAATCCTCAAGTTACGGACCCAGTCCGTGTAATTGCTACCATCATCTTTCAACTTTTCTTTCTCAAGGGGGGCAACTTGGTGCATGTAGCTCCCGCTTGCGCAGGGTCCAGGGAAGGGTCCGACCACTTTGGGTCTATAGTACGCAGCCTTTCCCTACATTTCTGTAAGAGGCTGTTTCCAGGACTTGAACCCATGACCTCATGGTCACAAGGCAGCAGCTTTACCACTGCGCCAAGGCTCCCCTTCAACTTTTCTTTCTCAAGGAACGCATTAAAATTCAACGAAACAACAGCACATGCCATCTATCTACAATCAAACATAGACAAGCAAGATACCATCAGGTACTAAGTTCATGATAAATTTAAGTTCAATTAATCATATTACTTAAGAACTCCCACTTAGAAAGACATCCCTCTAATCTTCTAAGTGATCACGTGATCCAAATCAACTAAACCATAACCGATCATCACGTGAAATGGAGTAGCTTTCAATAGTGAACATAAATATGTTGATCATATCTACTATATGATTCACGCTCGACCTTTCGGTCTCAATGTTCCGAGGTCATATCTGCATATGCTAGGCTCGTCAAGTTTAACCTGAGTATTCTGCATGTGCAAAACTGGCTTGCACCCGTTGTAGATGGACGTAGAGGTTATCACACCCGATCATCACGTGGTGTCTGGGCACGACGAACTTTGGCAAGGGTGCATACTTAGGGAGAACACTTTTATCTTGAAATTTAGTGAGAGATCATCTTATAATGCTACCGTCAATCAAAGCAAGATAAGATGCGTAAAAGATAAACATCACATGCAATCAATATAAGTGATATGATATGGCCATCATCATCTTGTGATTGTGATCTCCATCTCCGAAGCACCATCATGATCACCATCTTCACCGGCGCGACACCTTGATCTCCATCGTAGCATCGTCGTCGTCTCGCCAATCTTATGCTTCTACGACTATCGCTACCGCTTAGTGATAAAGTAAAGCATTACAGGGCGATTGCATTGCATACAATAAAGCGACAACCATATGGCTCCTGCCAGTTGCCGATAACTTGGTTACAAAACATGATCATATCATACAATAAAATATAGCATCACGTCTTGACCATATCACATCACAACATGCCCTGCAAAAACAAGTTAGACGTCCTCTACTTTGTTGTTGCAAGTTTTACGTGGCTGCTACGGGCTTAGCAAGAACCGTTCTTACCTACGCATCAAAACCACAACGATAGTTTGTCAAGTTGGTGCTGTTTTAACCTTCGCAAGGACCGGGCGTAGCCACACTCGGTTCAACTAAAGTTAGAGAAACTGACACCCGCCAGCCACCTATGTGCAAAGCACGTCGGTAGAACCAGTCTCGCGTAAGCGTACACGTAATGTTGGTCCGGGCCGCTTCATCCAACAATACCGCCGAACCAAAGTATGACATGCTGCTAAGCAGTATGACTTATATGGCCCACAACTCACTTGTGTTCTACTCGTGCATATAACATCAACGCATAAAACCTGGCTCGGATGCCACTGTTGGGGAACGTAGTAATTTCAAAAAAATTCCTACGCACACGCAAGATCATGGTGATGCATAGCAACAAGAGGGGAGAGTGTTGTCTACGTACCCTTGTAGACCGAAAGTGGAAGCGTTAGCACAACGCGGTTGATGTAGTCGTACGTCTTCACGATCAGATCGATCTAAGTACCGAACGCACGACACCTCCGAGTTCAGCACACGTTCAGCTCGATGACGTCCCGCAAACTCCAATCCAGTAGAGCTTCACGGGAGAGTTCCGTCAGCACGACGGCGTGGTGACGATGATGATGTTCTACCATCGCAGGGCTTTGCCTAAGCACCACTACGATATGATCGAGGTGGATTATGGTGGAAGGGGGCACCGCACACGGCTAAGAGATCAAGAGATCAATTGTTGTGTCTATGGGGTGCCCCCTGGCCACGTATATAAAGGAGTGGAGGAGGAGGGGGCTGGCCAAGAGGAGGAGGCGCGCCCAAGGGGGGGGGGGCAATCCTACTCCAAGTAGGTTTTGCCCCCCTTTCCTATTCCAACTAGGAGAAGGGGGAAGGAGGAGGTGGAGAGAAGGAAGCAGAAGGGGGGCCGCGCCCCCTTCCCTTTCCCAATTCGGATTGGGGCAAGGGGGGCTGTGCACCACCTCCTGCTGCCTCTCCTCTTCCACTACTTTGGGCCCATGAGGCCCAATAACCCCTGGGGGGTTCCGGTAACCCCCCGGTACTCCGGTATATATCCGATAACCCCCGGAACCATTCCGGTGTCTGAATATAGTCGTCCAATATATCAATCTTCATGTCTCGACCATTTCGAGACTCCTTGTCATGTCCGTGATCACATCCGGGACTCCGAACAATCTTCGGTACATCAAAACTCATAAACTCATAATATAACCGACATCGAAACGTTAAGTGTGTGGACCCTACGGGTTCGAGAACTATGTAGACATGACCGAGACATGTCTCCGGTCAATAACCAATAGCGGAACCTGGATGCTCATATTGGCTCCCACATATTCTACGAAGATCTTTATCGGTCAGACCGCATAACAACATACGTTGTTCCCTTTGTCATCGGTATGTTACTTGCCCGAGATTCGACCGTCGGTATCTCAATACCTAGTTCAATCTCGTTACCGGCAAGTCTCTTTACTCATTCCGTAATACATCATTCCGCAACTAACTCATTAGTTGCAATGCTTGCAAGGCTTTAAGTGATGTGCATTACCGAGAGGGCCCAGAGATACCTCTCCGACAATCGGAGTGACAAATCCTAATCTCGAAATTTGCCAACCCAACAAGTACCTTTGGAGACACCTGTAGAGCACCTTTATAATCACCCAGTTACGTTGTGACGTTAGGTAGCACACAAAGTGTTCCTCCGGTAAACGGGAGTTGCATAATCTCATAGTCATAGGAACATGTATAAGTTATGAAGAAAGCAATAGCAACAAAATAAACGATCAAGTGCTAAGCTAACGAAATGGGTCAAGTCAATCACATCATTCTCCTAATGATGTGATCCCGTTAATAAAATGACAACTCATGTCTATGGTTAGGAAACATAACCATCTTCGATCAACGAGCTAGTCAAGTAGAGGCATACTAGTGACACTCTGTTTGTCTATGTATTCACACATGTATTATGTTTTCGGTTAATACAATTCTAGCATGAATAACAAACATTTATCATGATATAAGGAAATAAATAATAACTTTATTATTGCCTCTAGGGCATATTTCCTTCACAAACATCACAACATAACTGGGTAGCTATAAAGGTGCACTACAGGTATCTTCGAAAGTATCTGTTGGGTTGGCACAAATCGAGACTGGGATTTGTCACTCCGTATGACAGAGAGGTATCTCTGGGCCCACTCGATAATGCATCATCATAATGAGCTCAATGTGACTAAGGAGTTAGCCACGGAATCATGTGTTACGGAACGAGTAAAGAGACTTGCCGGTAACGAGATTGAACGAGGTATAGAGATACCGACGATCGAATCTTGGGCAAGTAACATGCCGATAGACAAAGGGAATTGTATACGGGATTGATTGAATCCTCAACATCATGGTTCATCCGATGAGATCATCGTGGAACATGTGGGAGCCAACATGGGTATCCAGATTCCACCGTTGGTTATTGGCCGGAGAGATATCTCGGTCATGTCTGCATGGTTCCCGAACCCGTTGGGTCTACACACTTTAGGTTCGGTGACGCTAGAGTTGTTATGGGAAATATTATGTGGTTACTAAAGGTTGTTCGGAGTCCCAGATGAGATCCCGGATGTCACGAGGAGTGCCTGAATGGTCTGAAGGTGAAGATTTATATATGGGAAGTCCAGTTTCAGTCGCCGGAATGGTTTCGGGGGTTATCTGTATTGTAGTGGGACCACCGGAAGGTGTCCGGGGGTCCACCGGGTGGGGCCACCTGCCCCGGTGGGCCAAGTGGGCTGAACAAGGGAGGGAACCAGCCCCTGGTGGGCTGGTGCGCCCCCCAAGGGGCCCTAGGCGCCTAGGGTTAGAAACCCTAGGGGTGGGGGCGCCTCCCACCTGACTTGGGGGGCAAGTTCACCCCTTGGCCGCCGCCCCCCTTGTAGATGGGATCTGGGGGGGCTCTCCCCTTCCCCTATAAATAGTGGGGGTGGGAGGGCTGCCACACCCTTCCCCTGGCGCAGCCCCTCTCCCTCTCCAACACTTCCTTCTCCTCCTCCGTAGTGCTTGGCGAAGCCCTGCCGGAGAACTGCAAGCTCCACCACCACGTCGTCGTGCTGCCGGAGCTCTCCCTCAACTTCTCCTCTCCCCTTGCTGGATCAAGAAGGAGGAGACATCCCCGGGCTGTATGTGTGTTGAACACGGAGGCGCCGTCCGTTCGGCGCTGGATCGGATCTTCCGTGATTTGAATCGCCGTGAGTACGACTCCATCATCCGCGTTCCTTGTAACGCTTCCGCTTAGCGATATTCAAGGGTATGAAGATGTACTCTCTCTCTCTCTCTATCTCTCATTGCTAGCATATCCTAGATTGATCTTGGTGACACGTAGGAAAATTTTGAATTATTACTACGTTCCCCAACAGTGGCATCATGAGCTAGGTCTATGCGTAGATTCTATGCACGAGTAGAACACAAAGTAGTTGTGGGCGATGATTTGTTCAATTTGCTTACCGTTACTAGTCTTATCTTGATTCGGCGGCATTGTGGGATGAAGCAGCCAGGACCGACCTTACACGTACGCATACGTAAGACTGGTTCCATCGACTGACGTGCACTTGATGCATAAGGTGGCTACCGGGTGTCTATCTCTCCCACTTTAGTCGGATCGGATTCGATGAAAAGGGTCCTTATGAAGGGTAAATAGCAATTGGCATATCACTGTTGTGGTTTTTGCGTAGGTAAGAAACGTTCTTGCTAGAAACCCATAGCAGCCACGTAAAACATGCAACAACAATTAGAGGACGTCTAACTTGTTTTTGCAGGGTATGCGATGTGATGTGATATGGCCAAAAGGATGTGATGAATGATATATGTGATGTATGAGATTGATCATGTTCTTGTAATAGGAATCACGACTTGCATGTCGATGAGTATGACAACCAACAAGAGCCATAGGAGTTGTCTTAATTTATTGTATGACATGCGTGTCAATGAAAACGCCATGTAATTACTTTACTTTATTGCTAATCGTTAGCCATAGTAGTAGAAGTAATAGTTGGCGAGACAACTTCATGAAGACATGATGATGGAGATCATGGTGTCATGCCGGTGACGATGGTGATCATGTCGTGCCTCGAAGATGGAGATCAAAGGCGCAAGATGACATTGGCCATATCATGTCACTTTATGATTTGCATGTGATGTTTGTCATGTTTACATCTTATTTGCTTAGAATGACGGTAGCATAAATAAGATGATCCCTCACTAAAATTTCAAGAAAAGTGTTCCCCCTAACTGTGCACCGTTGCGAAGGTTCGTTGTTTCGAAGCACCACATGATGATCGGGTGTGATAGATTCTAATGTTCGCATACATGCAAAACACTTAGGTTGACTTGACGAGCCTAGCATGTACAGACATGGCCTCGGAACACGAGAGACCGAAAGGTCGAACATGAATCATATAGTAGATATGATCAACATGGAGATGTTCACCATTGATGACTAGTCTGTCTCACATGATGATCGGACACGGCCTAGTTGATTCGGATCATGTATCACTTAGATGACTAGAAGGATGTCTATCTGAGTGGGAGTTCATTAAATAATTTAATTAGATGAACTTAATTATCATGAACTTAATCTAAAATGTCTTTACAATATGTCTTGTAGATCAAATGGCCCACGCTAATGTTGCCCTCATCTTCAACGCGTTCCTAGAGAAAACCAAGCCGAAAGACGATGGTAGAAACTATACGGATTGGGTCCATAACTTGAGGATCATCCTCATAGCTGCCAAGAAAGCATATGTCCTTGAAGCACCGCTAGGTGACACACCCATTTTCCCAGCAACTCAAGACGTTATGAACGCCAGACAGTCGCGTAGTGATGATTACTCCCTGGTTCAGTGCGGCATGCTTTACAGCTTAGAACCGGGGCTCCAAAAGCGTTTTGAGCAGCACGGAGCATATGAGATGTTCCAAGAGCTGAAAATGGTTTTCCAAGCTCATGCCCGGGTCAACAGATATGAAGTCTCCGACAAGTTCTACAGTTGTAAGATGGAGGAAAACAGTTCTGTCAGCAAGCATATACTCAAAATGTCTGGGTTGCACAACCGCTTGTCTCAGCTGGGAGTTAATCTTCCAGATGACTTGGTCATTGACAGGATCCTCCTATTGCTTCCACCTAGCTACAAGAGCTTTGTGATGAACTACAATATGCAAGGGATGGAGAAGTCCATTCCTGAGTTATATTCAATGCTGAAATCAGCGGAGGTGGAAATCAAAAAGGAACATCAAGTGTTGATGGTGAATAAAACCACTAGTTTCAAGAAAGGCAAGGGTAAGAAGAACTTCAAGAAGGACGACAAGGGAGTTGCCGTGCCCGGTAAAACAGTTGTTGGGAAGAAGCCAAAGAATGGACCCAAGCCCGAGACTCGGTGCTTTTATTATAAGGGAAATGGTCACTGGAAGCGGAACTGCCCCAAGTACTTAGCGGATAAGAAGGCCGGCAACGCCAAAGGTATATGTGATATACATGTTATTGATGTGTACCTTACCAGCACTTGTAGTAGCTCCTGGGTATTTGATACCGGTGCGGTTGCTCATATTTGTAACTCAAAACAGGAGCTGTGGAATAAGCGGAGACTGGCGAAGGACGAGGTGACGATGCGCGTCGGGAATGGTTCCAAGGTCGATGTGATCGCCGTCGGCACGCTCCCTCTACATCTACCTACGGGATTAGTTTTAAACCTCAATAATTGTTATTTAGTACCATCTTTGAGCATGAACATTGTATCTGGATCTCGTTTAATGCGAGATGGCTACTCATTTAAATCCGAGAATAATGGTTGTTCCATTTATATGAGAGATATGTTTTATGGTCATGCCCCGCTGGTCAATGGTTTATTTTTGTTTAATCTCGAACGTGATGTTACACATATTCATAGTGTGAATGCCAAAAGATGTAAGGTTGATAATGATAGTCCCACATACTTGTGGCACTGCCGCCTTGGTCACATTGGTGTCAAACGCATGAGGAAACTCCATGCAGATGGACTTTTGGAGTCTCTTGATTATGAATCATTTGACACGTGCGAACCATGCCTCATGGGCAAGATGACCAAGACTCCGTTCTCCGGAACAATGGAGCGAGCAACCAACTTATTGGAAATCATACATACTGATGTGTGCGGTCCAATGAGCATTGAGGCTCGCGGTGGCTATCGTTATGTTTTCACCCTCACTGATGACTTAAGTAGATATGGGTATGTCTACTTAATGAAACACAAGTCCGAGACCTTTGAAAAGTTCAAGGAATTTCAGAGTGAGGTAGAGAATCAACGTGACAGAAAAATAAAGTTCTTACATTCAGATCGTGAAGGGGAATATTTGAGTCACGAGTTTGGCACACACTTAAGAAAATGTGGAATTGTTTCACAACTCACGCCGCCTGGAACACCTCAGCGAAATGGTGTGTCCGAACGTTGTAATCGCACTTTGTTGGATATGGTGTGATCTATGATGTCTCTTATCGATCTACCACTATCATTTTGGCGTTATGCTTTAGAGACTGTCACATTCACTTTAAATAGGGCTCCGTCGAAATCCGTTGAGACGACACCGTATGAATTATGGTTTGGAAAGAAACCTAAGCTATCGTTTTTGAAAGTTTGGGGATGCAATGCTTATGTCAAGGAACTTCAACCTGAAAAGCTCGAACCCAAGTCGGAAAAATGCGTCTTCATAGGATATCCTAAGGAAACTATCAGGTATACCTTCTACCTCAGATCTGAAGGCAAGATCTTTGTTGCGAAGAATGGATCCTTTCTAGAGAAAGAGTTTCTCTCGAAAGAAGTAAGTGGGAGGAAAGTAGAACTTGATGATGTACTACCTCTTGAACCAGAAAGTAGCGCAACTCAGGAAGATGTTTCTATGGTGTCTACACCAACTAGAGAGGAAGATAATGATGCTGATCATGAGTCTTTGGATCAAGCTACTGAACTTCGTAGGTCCACGAGGACACGTTCTGCACCAGAGTGGTACAACAACCCTGTCCTGGAAATCATGTTGTTAGACAACGGTGAACCTTCGAACTATGAAGAAGCGATGGCGGGCCTGGACTCCAACAAATGGCTTGAAGCCATGAAATCCGAGATAGGATCCATGTATGAAAACGAAGTATGGACTTTGACAGACTTGCCCGATGATCGGCAAGCCATAGAGAATAAATGAATCTTTAATAAGAAGACTGGCGCGGATGGTAATGTGACCATCTATAAGGCTCGGCTTGTCGCTAAGGGTTATCGACAAGTTCAAGGGGTTGACTACGATGAGACCTTCTCACCCATAGCGAAGCTGAAGTCCGTTCGAATCATGTTAGCAATTGCCGCATTCTATGATTATGAGATATGGCAAATGGACGTCAAAACGGTATTCCTTAATGGTTTCCTTAAGGAAGAATTGTATATGATGCATCCGGAAGGTTTTGTTGATCCTAAGAATGCTGACAAGGTATGCAAGCTCCAGCGCTCAATCTATGGGCTGGTGCAAGCATCTCAGAGTTGGAACATTCACTTTGATGAGATGATCAAAGCGTTTGGGTTTACGCAGACTTATGGAGAAGCCTGTGTTTATGAGAAAGTGAGTGGGAGCTCTGTAGCATTTCTCATATTATATGTGGATGACATACTATTGATGGGAAATGATATAAAACTTTTGGAAAGCGTAAAGGCCTACTTGAATAAGTGTTTTTCAATGAAGGACCTTGGGGAAGCTTCTTACATATCAGGCATCAAGATCTATAGAGAAACTTTTGGAAAGCATAAAGGCCTACTTGAATAAGTGTTTTTCAATGATGGACCTTGGAGAAGCTGCTTACATATTAGGCATCAAGATCTATAGAGATAGATCGAGACGCCTCATTGGTCTTTCACAAAGCACATACATTGACAAGATATTGAAGAAGTTCAATATGGATCAGTCCAAGAAGGGGTTCTTGCCTGTATTGCAACGTGTGAAATTGAGCACGGCTCAATGCCTAACCTCGGCAGAAGATAGAGAAAAGATGAGTTTCATCCCCTATGCCTCAGCCATAGGGTCTATTATGTATGCCATGCTGTGTACCAGACCTGATGTGAACTTTGCCGTGAGTTTGGTAGGGAGGTACCAAAGTAATCCCAGTATGGAACACTGGACAATGGTCAAGAATATCCTAAAGTACCTGAAAAGTACTAAGGATATGTTTCTCGTTTATGGAGGTGACGAAGAGCTCGTCGTAAAGGGTTACGTCGATGCTAGCTTCGACACAGATCTGGATGACCCCAAGTCACAAACCGGATATATGTACATTTTGAATGGTGGGGCAGTCAGCTGGTGCAGTTGTAAGCAAAGCGTCGCGGCGGGATCTACATGTGAAGCGGAGTACATAGCAGCCTCGGAGGCAGCACAGGAAGCAGTCTGGATGAAGGAGTTCATCACCGACCTAGGAGTTATTCCCAATGTGTCGGTCCCGATGACTCTCTTCTGTGACAACACTGGAGCTATTGCCCTTGCCAAGGAGCCCAGGTTTCACAAGAAGACCAGGCATATCAAGCGTCGCTTCAACTCCATTCGTTAATATATTCAGGATGGAGACATAGATATTTGTAAAGTGCATACGGATCTGAATGTCGCAGATCCGTTGACTAAACCTCTTCCGCGAGCAAAACATGATCAACACCAGAACTCTATGGGTGTTCGATTCATCACAATGTAACTAGATTATTGACTCTAGTGCAAGTGGGAGACTGTTGGAAATATGCCCTAGAGGCAATAATAAAGTGGTTATTATTATATTTCCGTGTTCATGATAATTGTATATTGTTCATGCTATAATTGTATTAACCAGAAACCATAATACATGTGTGAATACATATATCGTAATATGTCCCTAGTAAGCCTCTAGTTGACTAGCTCATTGATCAATAGATGGTCATGGTTTCCTGACCATGGTTTCCTGACCATGGACATTGGATGTCATTGATAATGAGATCACATCATTAGGAGAATGATGTGATGGACAAGACCCAATCCTAAGCGTAGCACAAGATCATGTAGTTCGTTTGCTAAAGCTTTTCTAATGTCAAGTATCATTTCCTTAGACCATGAGATTGTGCAACTCCCGGATACCGTAGGAATGCTTTGGGTGTACCAAACGTCACAACGTAACTGGGTGGCTATAAAGGTGCACTACAGGTTGATACGTCCATTTTGCATCATGCTTTTATATCAATATTTATTGCATTATGGGTTGTTATTACACGTAATGTCACAATACTTATGCCTATTCTCTCTTATTTTATAAGCTTTACATGAGGAGGGAGAATGCCGGCAACTGGAATTCTGGGCTAGAAAAGGAGCAAATATTAGAGACCTATTCTGCACAACTCCAAAAGTCCTGAAACTTCAGGGGAGCACGTTTTGGAATATATAAAAAATACTGCCAAAAGAATTAACCAGAGGGGGCCCACACCCTGGCCACGAGGGTGGGGGGCGTGCCCCCTGTCTTGTGGGTCCCCTGGCAGGCCTCCGGTGCCCATCTTCTGCTATATGAAGTCTTTCGTCTGAGAAAAAATCGTAAGCAAGCTTACGGGACAAAACTCCGGCGCCACAAGGCGGAACCTTGGCGGAACCAATCTAGGGCTCCGACGGAGCTGTTCTGCCGGGGAAACATCTCTCCGGGAGGGGGAAATCATCACCATCGTCATCACCATCGATCCTCTCATCGGGAGGGGGTGAATCTACATCAACATCTTCACCAACACCATCTCATCTCAAACCCTAGTTCATCTCTTGTATCCAATCTTTGTCTCAAAACCTGAGATTGATACCTGTGGGTTACTAGTAGTGTTGATTACTCCTTGTAGTTGATGCTAGTTGGTTTATTTGGTGGAAGATCATATGTTCAGATCCTTTATGCATATTAATACCCCTCTGATTATGAACATGAATATGATTTGTGTGTAGTTACGTTTGTTCCTGAGGACATGGGAGAAGTCTTGCTATAAGTAGTCATGTGAATTTGTGTCACAGCCCTAGAATTTGATTGCAATTAGTTTCATAAGCATCCTGCATCATGTCTAAATTTCTGAAACTTGAATTGAGGATTGTTGAAACCTCAGAAATCTGATTAAAAGAAGGGCAAGCACCCTTTAAATTGCATTCTGTGAATCCAAAATGCCCTAAAAATAGTTTTGTGAATTTTGGCAAGAGTTATATATCAAACCAAAATTCTGGAACATTTTTAAGGAATTATTTGGTCTCTGAATTTAAATCAATAATCTATTTGAATTTGGGGATATATTCATAATATATAATGAATATATTTTCAAATGCTTTGAAATGTTTTATGTACTTTTGGAATAGTCCAGAGAGGTAACATAAAATATCTCAGAATGTTTTGACACTGTTTGAAATTATTTTGAATTTGAAAATAGTGGAAAAATAAAATGAAAAGGGAAACATAATAGAAAAATTAAAAAGAACAGAACTCACCTGGTCCACTGACCTGGTGGCCCAACAGGACCGGCCCAACTAGGCCCAGCCCACTTACCTCCTCGCTCGTCGTCTTCCTCTGCCAGTAGGCAGAGGCGAAGACGCACGCGCGCGCTGGGAGGCCTCCACCTTCTGCTTCGCGCTGACAGCGTCCCCGCGAGTCCAGCTGCTCGCCTGGAGACGCCCGGCACCCCCCTACACTTCTTCTCTCTCCCCCTGGACCTCTTCCCCTCCTCTGCTTTCTCCGCGCAGCACCACCGAACACACCCGCCGCCGCCGACGAGCACCACCGCGGCCACCAGGCGCCCCTCACCCTTCCGCCGAGTCCAGAAGAACCGCCAGAACCTCCTAGTCCTCCCAATCATGCTACTAGACGCCAGGAGGCCCTGCTTCATCGTCATCGCGGTCATCTTCAACCTCGGGCACCCGAGCCCCTCGCTGTCGATTCGCTGCACTCCGGCAGCCCTCGAGCCCACTGACACTCCAAACGGACTCACGGTGAGCCCCTGAGTCGTCTCCCCGTTCTCCCCTGGTCGCTTTCGACCTCTAGGCCATAGCCCCGTCTTGGCCGAGAATTCCACGCCACCGGCGATGCCGCCGCCGTCACTGCAGCCACTGAGGCTCGAAACCGAGCACGGCACCGTGCTCCTAGCATCTTCAGGAGCTCAGTGAGCCCCTTAGCCAGCCCTCCCGTCCTCTGTGGCCTCGCCCTGCTTGAACCCGTAGCTCCGGCCGCCGCAGTTGCCATCGCCGTTGTCGTTGTAGTGCACCACAGCTGCTGCCGCTGGCCACAATGGATGCGCGCGAGCCTGGGCGTCTCGTTGAGCCCCTCCGCCGCTCTTTTGGTCGCCAGAGGGCGAAACCCGGCGCCCTCCAGTGTCTCTGGCTCCGCCGGCGATGAGCCATGGGTCAACTCCAGCGAGTTGACCCGGGTTTGACCCTTGTTTGACCCCCCAGGGTCACTGATGCATGGGCCCGCCCCTGTTAATTCTTAGTTAGGTTTACTTAGAGCTAATTAACCTAGATTAGAGCTTGATCTAACACTAACTAACGCTGTTAGTTAGATGTGTCACTGACCAGTGGTCCCCACTGGTCAGGTTTGGCCTGGACGACACCTGTTGACCTGCTGACTCAATGTTATCTTCAGAAGTGCCAGGCAAGCAAAACCCCCTTGTTCATTCTGATACAATCCCACTCTTTCGCTCCTGCTCTCTTTTACTGCATTAGGACAACAATGTTTCAACTGTTACACGCTGCGGTAGCTGAACCCCTTTCCTCTGCATGACCTGTCATTGCCACAGTAAATAGATGAAACCCACTAGCATGAGTAGGAGTTGTTTGAGCCCTTATGTGCCTACTCATTCATGTTTGTTTGTCATGCCTGCTACTACTTAGGGTTGAGTCAGGTCTGATTCATCGGGGATGAATTGGAATGTGGTGAACATGTCCTACTGTTGAGAGCTAAGTGTGTGAACACGATTTGGTAAAGGTAGCGGTGAGAGGCCATGTAGGAGTACATGGTGGGTTGTCTCATTGCAGCCGTCCTTAGGAACTGAGTTCTGTGTTTGTGATCCATGAACAGCTACTACCACACATTGGAATGCTTAAGTGCCCCTCTCGACTTATTAATCAACCTGATCTCTGTCCAGGAGTTGCAACTAGTTTCTGGTGTTTGTAGGTAGTGTTAGTAGTCTACCAAGTGGCACCCGGTACAGGTGGGCTTGGGACAGACTAGGCACAATGGCACGGTGTACCAAGTGGCACCCGGATGGTGGGCTTGGGAACCCCGCTCACATCGTTTGGGGCCGTGAGCGACACCCCGGCCGGATCTCCTTGCGGATGGAACCCAAATAGGCGATAAACCTGGACTAGAGACTTGTTGGTTAGTCAGGTCGTGGCCGACTCCCTCGCCCGGCTTCCGCTTGAAGGTTGCCGAGGTACATGACGTGTACATGGCGATAAGTGGCGAGAGCATGTGTGAAGAAGTACACCCCTGCAGGGTTATCATTATCTATTCGAATAGCCGGATTCCTCAGATATGGAAACTTGGACCCCTTGCATAGTTCATAGACAAGTGAAAGTGGATACTCTAAAATGCGCAAGATAAGCGTGAGTGCTATGGATGGCCTTCTCGTAGGGATATGGGAGCGGATCCATAGTGGAGTATTGATATGGTGAATATGTGGACTCGTGTGCGCCACCTCAAAAGAGTTACTTGAAGTCGTAGTTCAGGATAGCCACCGAGTCAAAGATGGCTTGCTGCAGTTAAACTCCACCACCCCTTTATTGATACTGATGCATATGTAGTTAGTTCTGATGTAAGTCTTGCTGGGTACATTTGTACTCACGTTTGCTTAATTTATGTTTTTGCAGAGAGATTTCAGTCTCGCTAGTAGTTCCACGTGGACTTCGACGTTTAGCTTGTTACCTCAGCTACGATCTTGTACCCTTGGGAGGGTCTTGTAGATAGTCAGGCTTCTCAACCATTTTCATTTGTAGTTGTCTGTACTCAGAAAATTAAGCTTCTGCATGTGCTTGTTGCTTGTATGCTTTGTATGTTGGGTCATGAGACCCATGTTTTTAATATCTCGCTCCTCGGAGCCTAATGAATAAATACTTGATTCGTAGAGTTATGTTGTGATGCCATGTTGTATTTACACATATCGAGTATATTGTGTGTATGATTGAAATGCTTGGTATGTGTGGGATCCGACAATCTAGTTGTTTATCCTTGGCAGCCTCTCTTATGCGGAAATGTAGTCTAGTGCTTCCATGAGCCATAGTAGTCCGCTACAGCCCGGTTCACCGGAGTCCTGCTAGCCCAGCACTACTGCTCAAGACACTTGACTGGCCGGCATGTGATTCACTTCGTTCCTATGTCTGTCCTTTCGGGAAATGTCACGCGGTGACATCTGGAGTCCTGCCTAGCCTGCTACAGCCCGGTTCACGGAAGTCCTGTTAGCCCAGTGCTACAGCCCGGATTCGCATGCTGCTGACCGACATGCTCGATGTTGATTCATGTATGCATGTCCCCGTAAGTTAGTGCCACTTTGGGTTCACGACTAGTCATGTCGTCCCGGGTTCTCTGTCATATGGATGCTAGCGCCACTATCATATACGTGAGCCAAAAGGCGCAAACGGTCCTGGGCCATGGTAAGGCGACACCCGTGGGAATACTGTGCGTGAGGCCACAAAGTGATATGAGGTGTTACCGGCTAGATCGATGTGACTTGGAATCAGGGTCCTGACAATTTGGTATTCGTTCGATATTTTGATGAGATGTATGTTGTCTCTCCTCTAGTGGTGTCATGTGAACGTCGACTACATGACACTTCACCATTGTTTGGGCCTAGGTGAAGGCATTGGGAAGTAATAAGTAGATGATGGGTTCCTAGAGTGAGAGAAGCTTAAACCCTAGTTTATGAGTTGCTTCGTGAGGGGCTAATTTGGATCCATATGCTTCATGCTATGGTTAAGTTTACCTTAATACTTCTTTTGTAGTTGTGGATGCTTGCAAGAGGGGTTAATCATAAATGGTATGCTTGTCCAAGGAAGGGTAGTACCCAAGCACCGGTCCACCCACATATCAAATTATCAAAGTACCGAATGCGAATCATATGAACATGATGAAAACTAGCTTGACGATAATTCCCATGTGTCCTCGGGAGCGCTTTCCTTTATATAAGAGTTTGTCCAGGCTTGTCCTTTTCTACAAAAAGGATTGGGCCATCTTGCTGCGCCTTATTTACTTTTATTACTTGTTACCCGTTATAGATTACCTTATCACAAAACTACCTGTTACCGACAATTTCAGTGCTTGCAGAGAATACCTTACTGAAAACTGCTTATCATTTCCTTCTACTCCTCGTTGGGTTCGATACTCTTACTTATTGAAAGGACTACGATAGATCCCCTATACTTGTGGGTCATCAAGACTCTTTCCTGGCGCCATTGTAGGGGAGTGAAGTGCCTTTGGTAGGTGGAATTTGGTAAGGAAAAATTTATATAGTGTGCTGAAATTTACTGTCACTTGTTACTATGGAACATAATCCTTCGAGGGGCTTGTTCAGGGTATCTTCACCCCGACCAGTAGAGCAAAGAGTTGCTCCTCAACCTACTGAACCTACTAAAATTTTTTACTTTGAAATTCCTTCGGGTATGATAGAGAAACTGCTAGCTAATCCTTTCACAGGTGATGGAACATTACATCCCGATTTGCACCTAATCTATGTGGATGAAGTTTGTGGATTATTTAAGCTTGCAGGTATGCCTGAGGATGTTATCAAGAAGAGGGTCTTCCCTTTATCTTTGAAGGTAAGGGCATTGCCATGGTTTAGGCTATGTAATGATATGGGATCATGGAACTACAACCGATTGAAATTGGAATTTCATCAGAAGTTTTATCCTATGCATCTGGTTCATCGTGATCGTAATTATATATATAATTTTTGGCCTCGCGAAGGAGAAAGCATGCTCAAGATTGGGGGAGGCTTAAGTCAATGTTATATTCATGCCCCAATCATGAGCTCTCAGGAGAAATTATTATTAAAAAAATTTATGCTCGGCTTTCTCTCAATAATCGCTCCATGCTCGATACTTCTTGTACTGGCTCTTTTATGACGAAGACTATTGAATTCAAATGGGATTTATTGGAAAGATTTAAACGCAACTCTGAAGATTGGGATCTCGACAAAGGTAAGGAGTCAGGTATAACACCTAAGTTTGATTGTGTTAAATCTTTTATGGACACCGATGTTTTCCATGAATTTAGCACTAAATATGGACTTGACTCTGAGATAGTAGCTTCTTTCTGTGAATCCTTTGCTACCCATGTTGATCTCCCTAAGGAGAAGTGGTTTAAATATAATCCTCCCATTGAAGTAAAAGTAGTTGCACCTATTAAAGTTGAAGAAAAGACTATCACTTATAATGTTGATCCCGTTGTTCATATATTGAGAAACCACCTTTCCCTGTTAGAATAAAGGATCATGCTAAAGCTTCAACTGTGGTTCGTAAGAGTAATACTAGAACACCTGCACCCCCTGAGCAAATTAAAGTTGAACCTAGTATTGCTATGGTTAAAGATCTATTGGCCGATAATATCGATGGGTATGTTATTTACTTCTGTGATGAAGCTGCTAGAATTGCTACACCTGACAATAAAAATAAACATAGACCTGTTGTAGGCATGCCTGTTATTTCTGTTAAAATAGGAGATCATTGCTATCATGGCTTATGTGATATGGGTGCTAGTGCAAGTGCAATACCTCATTCCTTATACAAAGAAATTATGCATGATATTGCACCTGATGAGATTGAAGAGATAGATGTTACAATTAATCTTGCCAATAGAGATACTATTTCACCCATTGGGATTGTTAGAGATGTTGAAGTCTTGTGTGGGAAAGTTAAATATCCTGCTGATTTTCTTGTTCATGGTTCCCCACAAGATGACTTTTGTCCTATTATATTTGGTAGACCCTTCTTGAATACTGTTAATGCTAAGATAGACTGCAAAAAGGATGTTGTTACTATTGGTTTGGGGGATATGTCTCATGAGTTTAATTTTGCTAAATTTCGTAGACAACCCCATGATAAAGAATTGCATAGTAAAGATGAAATTATTGGTCTTTCTTCTATTGTCATGCCTCCTAATGATCCTTTAGAACAATATTTGCCCGACCATGAAAATGATATGTTTATGAATGAAAGAAGGGAAATAGATGAAGTATTCTTTAAACAGGGACCTATTTTGAAACACAACTTGCCTGTTGAAATTCTAGGGGATCCTCCTCCACCCAAGGGTGATCCCGTGTTTGAGCTTAAACCATTACCTAATACTCTTAAATATGCTTATCTTGATGAAAAGAAGATATATCCTGTTATTATAAGTGCTAACCTTTCAGAGCATGAAGAAAAGAAACTATTGAAAACTCTGAAGAAACACCATGCTGCTATTGGATATACTATTGATGATCGTAAGGGCATTAGTCCCACTCTATGCCAGCACAAAATAAAATTGGAGAAAGACACAAAACCGGTTGTTGATCACCAACGACGGTTCCTAAGATGAAAGAAGTGGTAAGAAAAGAAATACTAAAGCTTCTGGAGGTAGGTATAATTTATCCCATAGCTGATAGTGAGTGGGTAAGTCATGTCCATTGTGTCCCTAAGAAGGGAGGTATTACTGTTGTTCCTAATGATAAAGATGAATTGATCCCACAAAGAATTGTTAGAGGTTATAGAATGGTAATTGATTTCCACAAATTAAATAAATCTACTAAAAAGGATCATTACCCTTTACCTTTTATTGATCAAATGCTAGAAAGATTATCCAAACATACACATTTTTTCTTTCTAGATGGTTATTCTGGTTTTTCTCAAATACATGTGTCAAGAGAGGATCAAGAAAAGACAACTTTTACTTGCCCTTTCGGTACCTTTTCTTATAGACGTATGCCTTTTGGTTTATGCAATGCACCTGCTACCTTTCAAAGATGTATGACTGCTATATTCTCTAACTTTTGTGAAAAGATTGTTGAGGTTTTCATGGGTGATTTCTTCGTATATGGAACTTCTTTTGACGATTGCTTAAGCAACCTTGATCGAGTTTTGCAGAGATGTGAAGAAACTAATCTTGTCTTGAATTGGGAGAAGTGCCACTTTATGGTTAATGAAGGTATTGTCTTAGGGCATAAAATTTCTAAAAGAGGTATTGAAGTTGATAAAGCTAAAGTTGATTCTATTGAAAAGATGGCGTGTCCTAAGGACATTAAAGGTATAAGAAGTTTCCTTGGTCATGCCAGTTTTTATAGGAGGTACATTAAAGACTTCTCAAAAATTTCCAGGCCTTTGACTAATCTCTTACAAAAAGATGTCCCTTTTGTCTTTGATGATGATTGTGTAGAAGCATTTGAAATAGTTAAGAAAGCCTTGATTTCTGCACCCATTGTTCAGCCTCCTGATTGGAATTTACCATTTGAAATTATGTGTGATGCTAGTGATTATGCTGTAGGTGCTATTCTAGGACAAAGAGTTGATAAAAAATTAAATGTTATCCAATATGCTAGTAAAACTCTAGACAGTGCCCAAAGAAATATGCTACTACTGAAAAAGAATTTTAGCAGTTGTATTTGCTTGTGATAAGTTCAGACCTTATATTGTTGATTCTAAAGTAACTATTCACACTGATCATGCTACTATTAAATATCTTATGGAAAAGAAAGATGCTAAACCTAGACTTATTAGATGGGTTCTCTTGCTACAAGAATTTGATTTGCATATTATCGATAGAAAGGGAGCTGAGAACCCCGTTGCAGACAATTTTTCTAGGTTAGAGAATGTTCTTGATGACCCACCTATTGATGATAGCTTTCCCGATGAACAATTAGCTGTCATAAATGCTTCTCGTACTGCTCCATGGTATGCTGATTATGCTAATTACATTGTTGCTAAATTTATACCACCTAGTTTCACATACCAGCAAAAGAAAAAGTTTTTCTATGATTTAAGACATTACTTCTGGGATGACCCACATCTTTATAAAGGAGTAGATGGTGTTATTAGACGTTGTGTACCTGAGCATGAACAAGAACAGATCCTACGCAAGTGTCACTCCAAGGCTTATGGAGGACACCACGCTGGAGATAGAACTGCACATAAGGTATTGCAATCCCGTTTTTATTGACCTACTCTTTTTAAAGATGCCCGTAAGTTTGTCTTGTCTTGTGATGAATCTCAAAGAATTGGCAATATTAGTAGACGTCAAGAAATGCCTATGAATTGTTCACTTGTTATTGAACCATTTGATGTTTGGGGCTTTGATTATATGGGACCGTTTCCTTCCTCTAATGGGTATACACATATTTTAGTTGCTGTTGATTACATTACTAAGTGGGTAGAAGCTATTCCAACTAGTAGTGCTGATCATAACACCTCTATTAAGATGCTTAAAGAAGTTATTTTTTCGAGGTTTGGAGTCCCTAGATACTTAATGTCTGATGGTGGTTCACATTTTATTCATGATGCTTTTCGTAAGATGCTTGCTAAGTATGATGTTAATCATAGAATTGCATCTCTGTATCACCCATAGTCTAGTGGTCAAGTAGAACTGAGTAATAGAGAGCTTAAATTAATTTTGCAAAAGACTGTTAATAGATCTAGAAAGAATTGGTTAAAGAAACTTGATGATGCATTATGGGCCTATAGAACTGCATATAAAAATCCTATGGGTATGTCTCCATATAAATTGGTTTATGGAAAAGCTTGTCACTTACCTCTCGAACTAGAACATAAGGCATATTGTGCCATTAAAGAGCTCAATGCTACCTCTTGAGCTTGCGTTTGATTTCCCCGAAGAGGAAGGGATGATGCAGCAGAGTAGCATAAGTATTTCCCTCAGTTTTTGAGAACCAAGGTATCAATCCACTAGGAGGCCACGCTCAAGTCCCTCGTACCTACACAAAATGATAGCTACTCGCAACCAACGCAATTAGGGGTTGTCAATCCCTTCACGGTCACTTACGAGAGTGAGATCTGATAGATATAATATTTTTGGTATTTTTGGTATAAAGATGCAAAGTGAAAAGTAAAAGGCAAAGTAAAAAGCAAAACAAGATTAAAGCGATGGAGATTGATATGATGAGAATAGACCCGGGGGCCATAGGTTTCACTAGTGACTTCTCTCAAGAGCATAAGTATTCTATGGTGGGTGAACAAATTACTGTTGAGCAATTGACATAATTGATCATAGTTATGAGAATATCTAGGCATGATCATGTATATAGGAATCATGTCCGTGACAAGTAGACCGAAACGATTCTGCATCTACTACTATTACTCCACTCATCGACCGCTATCCAACATGCATCTAGAGTATTAAGTTAAAACCAGAGTAACGCTTTAAGCAAGATGGCATGATGTAGAGAGATAAATTCATGCAATATGAAATAAACCCCATTTTGTTATCCTCGATGGCAACGATACAATACGTGCCTTGTTGCCCCTTCTGTCACTGGGAAAGGACACCGCAAGATCGAACCCAAAGCTAAGCACTTCTCCCATGGCAAGAACTACCAATCTAGTTGGCCAAACCAAACGGATAATTTGAAGAGACTTGCAAAGATAACCAATCATACATAAAAGAATTCAGAGAAGATTCAAATATTATTCATAGATAGACTTGATCATAAACCCACAATTCATCGGCCTCAACAAACACACCGCAAAAAGAAGATTGCATCGAATAGATCTCCACAAGAGAGGGGGAGAACTTTGTATTGAGATCCAAAAAGAGATAAGAAGCCATCTAGCTACTAACTATGGACCCGAAGGTCTGAGGTAAACTACTCACACTTCATCGGAGAGGCTATGATGATGTAGAAGCCCTCCGTGATGACGGCCCTCTCCAGCGGAGCTCCGGAACAGGCTCCAAGATGGGATCTCGTGGATACAGAAAGTTGCGGTGGTGAAATTATGTTTTTGGCTCCTGTTCTGATCGTTTGGGGGTACATAGGTATATATAGGAGGAAGAAGTACGTCGGTGGAGCTCCGAGGGGCCCACAAGGCAGGGGGCGCGCCCTAGGGGGGGCCCACCCTCGTGACCGCCTCTCTGATGCCTTGGCGTAGGGTCCAAGTCTCCCGGATCACGTTCGGTGAGAAAATCACGTTCCCGAAGGTTTCATTCCGTTTGGACTCCGTTTGATATTCCGTTTCTTCGAAACACTGAAATAGGCAAAAAAACAGCAATACTGGGCCTCCGGTTTAATAGGTTAGTCCCAAAAATAATGTAAAAGTGGAAAATAAAGCCCAATATAGTCCAAAACAGTAGATAATATAGCATGGAGCAATCAAAAATTATAGATACGTTGGAGACGTATCAGGCATCCCCAAGCTTAATTCTTGCTCGTCCTCGAGTAGGTAAATGATAAAAAGAGAATTTTTGATGCGGAGTGCTACTTGGCATAATTTCAATGCAAATCTTCTTAATTGTGATAGGAATATTCAGATTCAAAAGATTCAAGACAAAAGTTTATATTGACATAAAAATAATAATACTTCAAGCATACTAACAAAGCAATTATGTCTTCTCAAAATACCATGGCCAAAGAAAGTTATCCCTACAAATCATATAGTCTGGCTATGCTCTATTTTCACCACACAAAGTATTTAAATCATGCACAACCCCGATGAGAAGCCAAGCAATTGTTTCATACTCTAACTTTTTCAAAACTTTTTCAATCTTCACGCAATACATGAGCGTGAGCCATGGATATAGCACTATAGGTGGAATATAATGGTGGTTGTGGAGAAGACAAAAAGGATAAGATAGTCTCACATCAACTAGGCGTATCAACGGGCTATGGAGATGCCCATCAATAGATATCAATGTGAGTGAGTAGGGATTGCCATGCAACGGATGCACTAGAGATATAAGTATATGAAAGCTCAAAAAGAAACTAAGTGGGTGTGCATCCAACTTGCTTGCTAATGAAGACCTAGGGCAATTTGAGGAAGCCCATCATTGGAATATACAAGCCAAGTTCTATAATGAAAGATTCCCACTAGTATATGAAAGTGACATAACATGAGAGACTCTCTACTATGAAGATCATGGTGCTACTTTGAAGCACAAGTGTGGTAAAAGGATAGTAACATTGTCCCTTCTCTCTCTCTCTTTTTCTCTCATTTTTTATATATTTGGGCCTTTTCTCTTTTTTATGGCCTCTTTTTATTTGGGCTTCTTTGGCCTCTTTTTTTTCGTACAGAGTCTCATCCCGACTTGTGGGGGAATCATAGTCTCCATCATTCTTTCCTCACTTGGGACAATGCTCTAATAATGATGATCATCACACTTCTATTTTTCTTACAACTCAACAATTACAACTCGATACTTAAAACAAAATATGACTCTATATGAATGCCTCCGGCGGTGTACCGGGATATGCAATATGACAATGATGAATGTGTCATGAACGGAACGGTGGAAAGTTGCATGGCAATATATCTCGGAATGGCTATGGAAATGCCATGATAGGTAGGTATGGTGGCTATTTTGAGGAAGGTATATGGTGGGTGTATGATACCGGCGAAAGGTGCGCGGTATTAGAGAGGCTAGGAAGGGTGGAAGGGTGAGAGTGCATATAATCCATGGACTCAACATTAGTCATAAATAACTCATATACTTATTGCAAAAATATAGAAGTTATCAAAGCAAAGTATTACGCACATGCTCCTAGAGGGATAGATTGGTAGGAAAAGACCGTCGCTCGTCCCCGACCGCCACTCATAAGGAAGACAATCAATAAATAAATCATGCTCCAACTTCATCACATAACGGTTCACCATACGTGCATGCTACGGGAATCACAAACTTTAACACAAGTATTCTTTAAATTCACAACTACTCAACTAGCATGACTCTAATATTATCACCTCCATATCTCAAAACAATTATCATGCTTCAATCTTTTCTTAGTATTCAACACACTCAAAAGAAAGTTTCACAAATCTTGAATACCAAGCATATTATTATTAAGCAAATTACCATGCTATTAAGAGACTCTCAAAATAATTTAAGTGAAGCATGAGAGATCAATAGTTTCTTTAAAACAAATCCACCACCGTGCTCTAAAAGATCTAAGTGAAGCACATAGAGCAAAATTACAATGCTCAAAGATATAAGTGAAGCACATAGAGCAAAACTACATATCTCAAAAGGTATAAGTGAAGCACATAGAGTATTCTATCAAATTTTAATTCATGTATGGCTCTCTCAAAAGGTGTGTACAGCAAGGATGATTGTGGCATACTAAAACACAAAGACACAAATAATACAAGACGCTCCAAGCAAAACACATATCATGTTGGTGAATAAAAATATAGCTCCAAGTAAATTACCGATGGAAGTGGACGAAAGAGGGGATGCCTTCCGGGGCATCCCGAAGCTTTGAATTTTTGGTGTCCTTGGATTATATTGGGGGTGCCATGGGCATAACAAAGCTTAGGCTCTTGCCACTCCTTGTTCCATAATCCATCAAAAGAATTCACCCAAAACTTGAAAACTTCACAACACAAAACTTATAGTAGAAAACTCGTGAGCTCCGTTAGCGAAAGAAAACAAAAGACCACTTCAAAGTACTGTAATGAAATCATTCTTTATTTATATGGGTGTTAAACCTACTGTATTCCAACTTCTCCATGGATTATAAACTATTTTACTAACCATAGATTCATCAAAATAAGCAAACAACACACGAAAAACAGAATCTGTCAAAAACAGAACAGTCTGTAGTAATCTGTAGCTAGCGCAATATATGGAACCCCAAAAATTCTAAAATAAATTTATGGACGTTAGTAATTTATCTATTAAATCATCTGAAAAAAGAATTAACTAAATATCACTCTTAAAATAAAAATGACAGCAGTTCTCGTGAGCGCTAAAGTTTCTGTTTTTTACAGCAAGTTCAACAAGACTTTCCCCAAGTCTTCCCAACGGTTCTACTTGGCACAAACACCAATTAAACACAAAAAACACAACCAAAACAGAGTCTAGATAATTTATTTATTACTAAACAGGAGCAAAAATTAAGGAATAAAAATAAAATTGGGTTGCCTCCCAACAAGCGCTATCGTTTAACGCCCCTAGCTAGGCATAAAAGCGAGGATAGATCTAGGTATTGCCATCTTTAGTAGGCAATCCATAAGTGGCTCTCATGATAGTTTCATATGGCAATTTTATTTTATTTCTAGGAAAGTGTTCCATGCCCTTTTTAATGGAAATTGGAATCTAATATTCCCTTCCTTCATATCAATAATCGCACCAACCGTTCTAAGGAAAGGTCTACCAAGAATAATAGGGCAAGAAGGATTGCAATCTATATCAAGAACAATGAAATCTACAGGCACATAATTCATATTTGCAACAATAAGAATATCATTAATCCTTCCCATAGGTTTCTTAATAGTAGAATCCGCAAGATGCAAGTTTTGAGAGCAATCATCAAAATTATGGAAATCTAGCAAATCACACAAAGTCTTGGGAATAGTAGAGACACTAGCACCCAAATCACACAAAGCATAAAACTCATGATCTTTAATTTTAATTTTAATAGTTGGTTCCCACTCATCATAGAGTTTTCTAGGGATAGAAACTTTCAACTCAAGTTTTTCTTCAGAAGATTGCATCAAGGCATCAACAATATGTTCGGTGAAGGCTTTCTTTTGACTATAAGCATGTGGAGAATCTAGCACGGATTGCAACAAGGAAATACAATCAATTAAAGAGCAACTTCCATAATTAAATTCCTTGAAATCCAATATAGTAGGTTTAGCAACATCTAGATTTTTATTTCTTTCAATCCCACTTTCATCAATTTCATCATAAAGATCTAAATACTCTGAATTTTTAGAACGCCTTCTAGGTAAAGGAAGATCATATTCAGTTTCAGCAAGATTCATATTGCAAAACAAAGATTTAATAGGAGACACATCAATAACTTTTAGATCTTCATCTTGATTTTCATTGGAATTGGAAGAACACGCTTTAATAAATGCATCTTTGGAAGCACGCATCCTAGTGGTTCTTTCCTTGCACTCATCAATGGAAATTCTCATGGCTTTGAGAGACTCATTGATATCATACTTAGGAGGAATAGATCTAAGCTTTAAAGAATCAACCTCAAGAGAAATTCTATCAACGTTCCTAGCCAAATCATCAACTTTAAGAAATTTCTCTTCAAGCAAAGCATTAAAATTCTTTTGTGAATTCATAAACTCTTTAACACTATTCTCAAATTCAAAGGGCATCTTATTATAATTTCCATAAGAGTTGTTGTAGGAATTCCCATAATTATTTGAAGGATTACTAGGATATGGCCTAGGATTAAAATTCCCTCTATAAGCGTTGTTACCAAAATTATTCCTACCAACAAAATTCACATCCATAGATTCATTGTTATTCTCAATAAAAGTAGACAAAGGCATATCATTAGGATCAGAAAAAAACTCTTAGTAGCAAATAATTTCATAAGTTCATCCATCTTTCCACTCAAAACATTGATTTCTTCTATCGCATGCACTTTTTTTATTAGAAGATCTTTCAGTATGCCATTGAGAATAATTAACCATAATATTATCTAGGAGTTTAGTAGCATCTCCTAAAGTGATTTCCATAAAAGTGCCTCCCGCGGCCGAATCTAAAAGATTTCTAGAAGCAAAATTCAATCCGGCATAAATTTTTTGTATAATCATCCACAAATTCAAACCATGAGTAGGGCAATTACGTATCATTAATTTCATTCTCTCCCAAGCTTGTGCAACATGTTCATGATCAAGTTGCTTAAAATTCATAATATCGTTTCTAAGAGAGATGATCTTAGCGGGAGGGAAATACTTAGAGATAAAAGCATCTTTACACTTGTTCCAAGAATCAATACTATTTTTAGGCAAAGACGAAAACCAAGCTTTAGCACGATCTCTAAGAGAAAAAGGAAATAGCTTCAATTTAATGACATCATTATCGACATCTTTTTTCTTTTGCATATCACATAAATCAACGAAGCTATTCTGATGAGTAGCGGCATCTTCACTAGGAAGGCCGACGAATTGATATTTCATAACAAGATTCAACAAAGCAGTATTGATTTCACAAGATTCAGTATTGGCAAGAGGAGCAATCAAAGTGCTAAGGAAATCATTATTATTGGTATTGGTGAAGTCACACAATTTGGTAGTATCTTGAGCCATCGCGACAAACAAGCAATCCAACACATGAGCAAACAAAAAGGCAAGCGGAAAAGAGAGGGAGGATAGAGAGAGAGAGGGCGAATAAAACAGCAAGGGTGAAGTGGGGGAGAGGAAAACTAGAGGCAAATGGAAAATAATGTAATGCGAGAGAGAGGGATTGTGATGGGTACTTGGTATTTTGACTTTTTGCGTAGACTCCCCAGCAACGGCGTCAGAAATCCTTCTTGCTACCTCTTGAGCTTGCGTTGGATTTCCCCAAAGAGGAAGGGATGATGCAATAGAGTAGCGTAAGTATTTCCCTTAGTTTTTGATAACCAAGGTATCAATCCAGTAGGAGGCCACGCTCAAGTCCCTCGTACCTGCACAAAACGATAGCTACTCGCAACCAACGCGATTAGGGGTTGTCAATCCCTTCACGGTCACTTACGAGAGTGAGATCTTATAGATATAATATTTTTGGTATTTTTGGTATAAAGATGCAAAGTGAAAAGTAAAAGGCAAAGTAAAAAGCAAAACAAGATTAAAGCGATGGAGATTGATATGATGAGAATAGACCCGGGGCCCATAGGTTTCACTAGTGGCTTCTCTCAAGAGCATAAGTATTCTATGGTGGGTGAACAAATTACTGTTGAGCAATTGACATAATTGAGCATAGTTATGAGAATATCTAGGCATGATCATGTATATAGGCATCACATTCGTGACAAGTAGACCGAAATGATTCTGCATCTACTACTATTACTCCACTCATCGACCGCTATCCAGCATGCATCTAGTGTATTAAGTTGAAAACAGAGTAACGCTTTAAGCAAGATGACATGATGTAGAGAGATAAATTCATGCAATATGAAATAAACCCCATCTTGTTATCCTCGATGGCAACGATACAATACGTGCCTTGCTGCCCCTTCTGTCACTGGGAAAGGACACCGCAAGATCGAACCCAAAGCTAAGCACTTCTCCCATGGCAAGAACTACCAATCTAGTTGGCCAAACCAAACGGATAATTTGAAGAGACTTGCAAAGATAACCAATCATACATAAAAGAATTCAGAGAAGATTCAAATATTATTCATAGATAGACTTGATCATAAACCCACAATTCATCAGTCTCAACAAACACACCGCAAAAACAAGATTACATCGAATAGATCTCCACAAGAGAGGGAGAGAACTTTGTATTGAGACCCAAAAAGAGAGAAGAAGCCATCTAGCTACTAACTATGGACCCGAAGGTCTGAGGTAAACTACTCACACTTCATCGGAGAGGCTATGATGATGTAGAAGCCCTCCGTGATGACGGCCCTCTCCGGCGAAGCTCCAGAACAGGCCCCAAGATGGGATCTCATGGATAAAGAAAGTTGCGGTGGTGGAATTAGGTTTTGGCTCCTGTTCTGATCGTTTGGGGGTACGTAGGTATATATAGGAGGAAGAAGTACGTCGGTGGAGCTCCGAGGGGGCCACGAGGCAGGGGGCGCGCCCTGGGGGGGGGGGGGCGCCCCCACCCTCGTGACCGCCTCTCTGATGCCTTGGCGTAGGGTCCAAGTCTCCTGGATCACGTTCGGTGAGAAAATCACGTTCCCAAAGGTTTCATTCCGTTTGGACTCCGTTTGATATTCTGTTTCTTCGAAACACTGAAATAGGTAAAAAACATCAATTCTGGGCTGGGCCTCCGGTTTAATAGGTTAGTCCCAAAAATAATATAAAAGTGGAAAATAAAGCCCAATATAGTCCAAAACAGTAGATAATATAGCATGGAGCAATCAAAAATTATAGATACATTGGAGACGTATCACTCAACTATGACTTCAAACTTGCCGGTGAGAAGAGACTATTTGACATTAGCTCACTTGATGAATGGAGAACCCAGGCCTATGAGAATGCCAAACTGTTTAAAGAAAAAGTTAAAAGATGGCATGACAAAAGGATACAAAAACGTGAGTGTAATGTAGGTGATTATGTATTGTTATACAACTCTTGTTTAAGATTTTTTGCAGGAAAACTCCTTTCTAAATGGGAAGGTCCTTACGTCATCGAGGAGGTCTATCGTTTCGGTGCCATAAAAGTTAACAACTTTGAAGGCACAAATCCGAGGGTGGTGAACGATCAAAGAATCAAACATTATATCTCAGGTAATCCCATAAATGTTGAAACTAATGTTATTGAAACCGTAACCCCGGAGGAATACATAAGGGACACTTTCCAGAACGTTTCAGACTCCAAAAAGAAAGAGGTATGTGGTACGGTAAGTAAACCGACTCCAAAATAGTTCTAATAGCAGTTTTTCTCCATTTTGTAATATTTAAGAAAATAGGAAAATAAGAAGCAGTCCGGGAAGGACACGAGGCTTCCACGAGGGTGGAGGGCGCGCCCTACCCCCTGGGCACGCCCCTGCCTCGTGGGCACCTCGTGTGCTCTCCGGACTCCGTTTTCCTGTGCGATACTTCTTTTGGTCGGTAAAAATTCATTATATAATGCCCCGAAGGTTTTGACCACCGTACCACGCAAATATCCTCTGTTTTTGTTTTGAGCTATTTCTGCAGCAGATCTAGAGCAAGATGTCTTCTCAAGAGTCAGTTGGGGAGAGTCGGGTGTCTCATCCGATACCGGGGCCAAAAGCAAACAGCGATGTTGACCACTTTGGGCCATCAACTGAGGAAGAGATGGAGGCCGACTTGAAAAGGATAGATGCCATGGATGAGGATCAAGAAGTTACTTCTCGTTTCCGAGCCGGATTCACGATGGGGGAACTACAGAGCTCAGCTACTCCAAACTCGCTCATCCCTTCCAACATTAGATTTCTTTCTTATGAAAATATGAAAAAGAGTGTTACTTGTTCCCCACAGCTATGCAACATCCTTGGGTGAAAGGAGCTTTAGCCGTCATGGGCAAGCTCCGTAAGGAAATAATGGACCTCAAGCAGCAAGTCAATAAGCTCGAGGAAGAGAAACGTATCCCAAGGGGCATAATCACCAAGAATATCACATCACCACCCCCGAAGAAAGAGACATAAACACATGGGTGTGGGCACTCCCCTTGGCAACTGCAAGCTTGGGGGAGTGCCCTGGTATCGTATCACCATCACACTTTTATCTTACCGTTTTTCTTATTTCGATCCTTTTGGTTATATCTTGATCTAGTAGAATAAAGTTTTAGTATGATCTAGTTTTGAGTCTTGCTTTATGATCCTTCTATGTAATCGAGTCCGTGAGCTATATATAATAAAGATTAGTTATGAGTCAAGGGCCTGATTATCTTGCCATGATCTCGAGGGAATACAAAGAAAAGAGAAGAGAAAGAATAAAAAGAAATAAAGAGATCATATGGATCTTATGTAGAGTAATGACTTCACATATAGAGAGTATGATGAATAAAAGTTGTTGAGAGTTGACAAACATAGTTTTGGTCATCGTTGCAATTAATAGGAAGTAATAAAGAAAGAGAGGTTTTCACATACAAATATACTATCGTGGACATCTTTTTATGATTGTGAGCACTCATTAAAATATGACATGATAAAAAGTTGAGGTTGGACAAGGAAGACAACGTAATGTGTTATGTTTTCTTACATCCGAAATAAATTATATTGTCTTGGATCATCCAACATGTTGAGCTTGCCTTTCCCCCTCATGCTAGCCAAATTCTTTGCACCAAGTAGAGATACTACTTGTGCTTCCAAATATCCTTAAACCATTTTTGCCATGAGAGTCCACCATATCTACCTATGGATTGAGTAAGATCCTTCAAGTAAGTTGTCATTGTTGCAAGCAATAAAAATTGCTCTCTAAATATGTATGATTTATTCGTGTGGAGAAAATAAGCTTTATACGATCTTGTGATGTGGAAGAAATAAAAGCGACAGACTGCATAATAAAGGTCCATATCACAAGTGGCAATATAAAGTGACGTTCTTTTGCATTAAGATTTCGTGCATCCAACCATAAAAGCACATGACAACCTCTGCTTCCCTCTGCGAAGGGCCTATCTTTTATCCTTGTCTTATACTTTATACAAGAGTCATGGTGATTTTCACCTTTCCTTTTTACATTTTATCCTTTGGCAAGCACTGTGTGTTGGAAAGATCCTGATATATATAGCTAATTGAATGTGAGTTTCCCTGAACTATTATTGTTTACATTACCCTTGAGGTAAAAGGTTGGGAGGCAAAACTATAAGCCACTATCTTTCTCTGTGTCCGATTAAAACTTCATACCCATAAATATTGCGTGAGTGTTAGCAATTGTGAAAGACTAAATGATAGTTGAGTATGTGGACTTGCTGAAAAGCTCTTATATTGACTCCTTCTGATGTTATGATAAATTGCAATTGCTTCAATGACTGAGATTATAGTTTGTTAGTTTTCAATGAAGTTTCTGATTCATACTTGAAATTGTGAATGAATTGTTACTTTAGCATAAGAAATCATATGACAATATATATATATATAGTAGGGTCACGCTATTAGTCACCCTGGGTGAGGAATAGTTATTCTTCACCCCCTCTACTTTACCATCAATGCATCGTAATTTTACGTTCCGTAAGTTTTGTCTTATTTCCGACGCAAAAAGGACCGTAAGAAAATATATAATCACTGTAAAAAATATTTTATGTTATGTAAAATTACAAACGTAAAAAACATAGTCTAAAATACACATAAACTGCAAATTTTCTTGTCTTATGACCTATATTTTATTTTCTTATGTCAAATTTTACATAGTGAATCAATAGGAATGTATCTATTTGAATTCGAAACGTAATTTAATTATGAAATGATCGTAAGATTACCTTGGGTGAAGAATAACTTATTCTGCACCCTGAGTGATGAATAGTAACACTATATATATATGTATATATATATATATACATCTGGGCTATTCTGTTACGCGTAACATAATATTATTCTGTTACCCTTTTTGAACTGACGTGGTTCACAGTTTGGACTGACGTGTTTTTCAACAAGAACTGATCTTCCTGCGTGCACGACGGACGGAAACAGGGGATGCAACATGGAGCTTCCGGTCGTTCCCCGGCGCGATGCTGCGGGCCATTCGTTACTAGAGGAGACATGTAAGGGGTTCCGCACGTCCGCGCGCTCAGCTGGATGAGTTCTGCGATCTGTAGTCACCGGAGGTGACGCTGTGGGCATTTTGGCGGCGGACGTGATTTTGGGCGTCAGTGTTTACTGTGGTGTTCGTGGGCCTCAATTTACGTCGTGTTTGTCGTTTTTGATGTGAGAATTATCGGTATGTTATAGTTTTTTGAGATTTTTTTCATCTGTAATTTATGATTACAAGTTTTTGTGTTCTTGGTCGTTTTCCACGCCCGCCATGGAAATCTGTTTACTTTCGAATTGGTGTTGCGGGGAGAGATATAAGGACTGTATGAAAAGATTTGCGTTGTCAATTTTGCTTTTTTGAGTTGTTTCTACCCCGGATTCCCATGTTGTTTTGTCGTTGGCGGAGGTTGTGTATGGCGGCTGACTATAAGCTGCGATTTCGGGTAATCTGGTCAAACTATGTAATTAAGTTGCGTGTTTTTCAGTGTTGTTTTGAATTGATGCCCGTATGTGTAGTTGGACTGCTGCCGTGTCAAAGTTTTGTTACTGTGTGTTGACATGGGAGCCGCACCGATGGCTCTGCACTTTGATTATAAAGCCCGAGCCCTCTGTCAGTTTCATTCTATGAGCTGCAACCAAAGAAAAGGGAGATGGATCCTGAGCTGGGAGAGGTTACAGAGGAGGAGCGGGACGCCATAGATGTTAGGGCTGCAGTAGCGGAGCAGATGAGGAGGAGGCGCAGGCGCATGCAGATGGCGTGACGTGCTGCCGAGGAGGAACTGGAGGCAGAGTTCAACAGACGACTTGCGCGTGAGGTGATGGATACTTGCAACTCCAATGAATTGGAGCTTCTTTTCCCAGAGGGCAGGGGAAGGAACCATATTCATATCATTAGTTAGGCTAGGGCGAGAGCAGCCACGGCTCCACATCCATCCACCAGGGCAAAATGACGTCGTTTCTTTGATCATTATGACTGAAGTAGTGAATATTATCTTTTTAAGATTTTTGTTGTGAGAGAGCAGATGTTCGAATGACTAAATGAATTCAACTTTGTTTTTGTCTCTGAATGTGTTGTTTTGTCTGCATATGTTCGACATGTGCACCTTTGAACTGCTTGGTTTTCTGAAGTTGAACTGATTTGCGGTCAAATGTTGGATGGCTTGTGTAATAACTATTTCCTACCAGCTGGCTGCCCATCTGCCTATTTATTATTTTTATAATCTGCGAGTGTCCCTGACTATAAACGTTATCCATCTATGTGTGGTGTGTGGCCAAGTCTTCTCCCTCCCTTTTATTCATTCTTCCAGAATCAGATCTAGGTTCCTCTCTCTTCTCTTCGTTGCCTTTTTCTCTGTTCCCGTGTGTTCGATGGAGGATTGTTCATGCAGATGACTGGTAAAGATGGCGCGCATAGCTGACGGCTGTGTGTACGAGTCTGGTTTGGAGCTCACTCAGACTCAGTGGCGTGGGCAACTTTCTTGTTTGCTGTACGGCAACCATGGGTTTCGTACACCCTATGTTTGTCGCCTGACGGATGGTGACTTGAAGGAATCATGGGTATGTGTTTCTATTCGTTTTGTTTTCTACTTTCTTGTTGGTTTCTGTTCGAAACCCATGGACTGGATCTGCAGTTTTGTCTTATGAATATCTTGTCTATATTTTTTTAATTTGGTTTTGTTGGATTTTAACAGTAGGGATTTCTGTGTGTATTTGTTCATTACTTAACAGTATTTAAACCATTTTTTGTATAATCCCTGATCTGTTTATGAATAGATGTTTTTACTGTAGGTGTATTGATATGTATATTTTTCAGTTTAGTCAGTTCACATGTCTAGTTAGTTTTGTGTTATTGTTTTGGTTCAGATTTTTTCCATTTTAGTTTGTTATGCAAATCGTTCCTATATCTGTGTAAAAATTTAGTTATGTCAGGTGTTCATTTTGTTTTGTACTCCCATGTCCATTTGCAAAAAATGTCACCCAGGATCAGGATTGTTGCTCCTAGTTCCGGTGTTCTGAAGATGGAGACTTCAGACAAGAATGGGTATCAGTTGATGGATGTTGCCTACCACATCGACTTTGATGGTTGCATCAACCTAAGTACTGGGTGGAAGGAGTTTGCGGCTGTGTCTGGATTTGAGGGTGGTGATGTGGTTATGGTTATGTTCTTGAGAGATGACGACTCTCTGACGTTCAGAATTTATGTGCTATAGGTTTAAATGTGGCAAATGACGCCGGCTTTGAGATTTGTGTATGGTTGATTATGTTGCAGTATTTTTTCTTTTAAAACATTTGCATGTGAGATGGTTGAATTGTATGGTTTTATCAGAATGGTATGGAACTAGTTATGTAATGTTTTTCCTATTGTTCTGCTCAATTATAAGTGTTTTATTTATACATT
The DNA here is from genome assembly GCF_002162155.2 of Triticum dicoccoides. Taxonomy (NCBI): domain Eukaryota; kingdom Viridiplantae; phylum Streptophyta; class Magnoliopsida; order Poales; family Poaceae; genus Triticum; species Triticum dicoccoides. Next base: position 688,398,862 of record NC_041382.1, read on the forward strand.
CTTTATAGTAGTACTGGAACATTTTCTATAGTTGAACTGATGGGCATCCTTTGTTTTGGCTGGTATATTTTTCATGTTCATAACTCGGAGACGGCGCTATACGCTGATGATTTTTTTAGAACCCTTTTTTGTTATTGAGTTTGCTGAACTTACATTCTGTTAATGATAGTACTGCTCTATTTTAGGGTGTCAATTACCAATCAAATTTGTTTGTTGTATAATATTTTTTTCTTACTTTTTTACATGAATTTTGGAGCATGTTTTTTTTCTTTTTTATAGATAAATAATGATAGTTTTGGTATTTTATAAAATAAAATAAAATTAATCTTCGCTGCACAGTACTTTCTTTTTATTTTTGTACTTGAACCTTATGAATTGTAGTAGTTGAACTTTTTTGTAAATTCGTTTTTGGAATTTTTATTTACGGTCTTATATATATATATATATTTACTTCTTACCATTAAGATGTGTTTGAACTTTTTCATAATATTTTTGTTTATTAACTGATTTTCTTGTGAGTTTTTTTAAATTATTTTCATTTTTTATTTTTTGTCGTGCGTGATCTACTGGATTTTTGTAATGGGGCGAAGTACTTTGTTGGGCCATCGGCCTGGGTTGTTGTATTCAGCCCGGATAGCTTCTCTCGCGTGGCTGTGCAGCACATCGTGCGCGTGAGCTATGTGTTTAGTCCCACCTCGCTAGTCGAGGGGGCTCTAGACTTGTTTATAAGCGCAGCCGACGCTCACGAGTCGAACTCCTCTGAACACTTACCTGAGCGCTTATACACGGCGCTCACTCTCTCTCTCTCTTGACCTGTGGGCCCTGGACGATAGGCCCTGCGGGTATGCAGATTACTAGGGATTCTCCCACGGGCTCGAGTTCAAGTATCTAGCATTGTCAGGGCCTGCGCCTGTCCTTGGGCGGTCAATTTTTTTTGGATCTAGTACTTGACTACACCAGTAACTTGGACTCGTACTTTTTTGTCCTTGTGCTGTCAATTTTTTCTTTTTCTTTTTCTTGTTTGTTTGAATATAGTACTGTGGCATGACTTGCCCCCGCACCGAACCGTACCGAGGGGCATAGTTGTACTGACACATCTTCCTTGTATGGACTTTGCCCCATTATCTATCTTAGGGGTGTGGGTGCGTGGGGTGGGGTGGGGGGAAACAGAATAACTGCACTGCGCCTGTCAAATGAGCGCACTCCCGTGTTA